>NC_046228.1:19093813-19221313 GCF_009819885.2 Catharus ustulatus | reverse complement strand
CCATGGCCAAAATTATTAATATTTCTCAGTTGTTGATCTGGGACCTCTAGACATTGAGAATTTCACCCACTTACTCTAGACTCCCTGTCTTGGCTTTGCTTTAAGGATCATAGTGACCCACCTCTAGATGAAAGCTGCCTATTTCACAAAGAGTTCAGTGCAGAGGTACAAGCAGGCTCAGGTGAGCCAGAAATAAGACTCAAGCTTTCTATGTTGCATTTTCTAGAAGTCTGTACATCTGTGACTCCAGTGTGAGGGTCCTCTTCTGATAGTCTGTTGATCCAAGTGTTTGTAGTTGGTAAATGAATCTGGTTGTGGCAGCCTGTTTGGTGTCAGCCACTGAACAGTTGTAGGACTTGGGGTCACAACCTTTCTTCATCACAGACTCATGGCTGGTTTTGAATGTGGATCCCAGAGCTGAAATATTTTTGGTGCCATCATCAGTCACCTGATCACAATTCTTGATCCTGTGGTTAAATACAGGCAGACAAGTTTCTGATCTACCTCACTGCACAATGGTGTCTCCTTGGGTTTTGCATTCATTTCCCAAGAGTGAATAAATCATTTCTAAGCACTCGTTCCCAGGGAAGAAGTTGATTTCTTCCTACTATGTCCATGATGAACAAGGATACTCACATTATTTCTTATTATTTGGGTGCACACAGTGTGCACTTCACTTTGAAGCATGAAAGTATTATTTATCTTTTGCTACTCTAAGGAGTGGCTACACACAATACACTTTGTGGGCATTGTTGCCTGTTTAAATGTTCAAACAAAAAAAAAAAGTTAGTTTCTTTGTGTGGCTGTGCTGCACTGAGGGCTCCTGTGTGCTCAGCGTGGTGTGTGCACGTGCAGAGCAGGCAGACCACGGCTCTGAGCAGCCATGAATGAGGCTCTTGGGGCTACCCTGTGCTTTTACTGAAGGGGCTGCTGAGTCAGTTTGCCTCAGACCTTTGGGAAACTGTGTGTAGATCTCAGGACTGAATCTCCCAAGGGATAATTCATGTTCATCAGATGTCCCTTTTGCACAGGTCAGCTGGTTGTTGTGGGCCATGGAGCTACTATGGCTCATCTATACTTTAACATTCTTGCTGGCTGTGGTCAGGTGGACACAGTGCACGGTTGCTTGGAGGCCACTCCACAGGGATGTCCAGGTCACTGGACAGGGAAGGTGCTTGAGCAGGAGCTGTGATAATTAAGACATGGCAGCAGCAGATTCTTGTGTGTGTCCTCCTGTGAGAGGACTTTCCCCTCTGTCAGGGGAAAAGCCTGTAGCTGCAGAGCAGGGAGAGTCCCGGGGTAGCAGGCATGGTGCTGGGGTGCTCATCCCTGCCTCCCCTTGCAGGCTGGGCTTTGGGGCAAGAGTTCTGCAGGTCCCACATTCTTCTCAATGTGGCACCATGGCAATTTTAGTGTGACTGTAACTGGGGGTTTGTGACTGCTGTCAGTGTAATTATCTGTCTGGTCAATAAAATGAAGGGTACTGACTGCTGGCAGTTTGGGGGAATGAAGACTGACTTAATTACAGCAACCAAATCTCTCACATCTCCTGTCCACTGAAACACCAGCCGCCTTCATGTGCTGCCCTTTAACAGAGCTGCCTATCATGCATCTAAACAAACAAGTAGGGAAGACAGAGGGGAGATTGTTTGTCAGGGATGTGTCTTTGCGAGGGAGGAGCAGCAATATCTGCAGGAGGGACTGAGGTGAAACCCAACATCAAAGGCAAGAGGCTGTCAGCACATTTAACTTTACAGAAAACCTTCTCCTAATAAAAAAGGAATGACCTCGTTACTACGGACACTAACAGTTCCCAGGGGAACACCAGGAGACTGCTGCCTGCACTTTTAATATTCACTTTACAAACAAATGGGAAACCTTGAAAGAATTTCGGTGTTGTTCTTGGCAAGTTGTTACAACGCTGTGTCCTTATAAAAATCATTTAAGAATTTATGTAGTGTGAGTTTACTTTTCATCTGCTGCTTTTCGTTGCTATCAATCTCCCTCCCTCTCACTGCCTGAGTCCCTGTGGGAAAGACCAGGATGCCCACGGAGTGAGGTGCTGGCCATGCCAGCAGGTTCAGCAGGAGGCACTGTTAGGCTTGGCTCTGACTGATGAGAGGATGAGAGGACCCGTTTCTGGAGGAGATGCTCAAAATCTCTGTCTGGACCTGGGCCAAAGAGAGCAAGCCAAGTCCTATCAGGAGGGTGAAGGGCAGGGGAAGCTTTGAGCTGGCTGCAGAACTGGGGCAGGGGTGCAGAGGGGAGCTGGGTCGCTGAAAGCTGGAAGGACCCTGACTGTGCCAGCCCTGCAGGCAGCCTGGTGTGCAGCAGTGTGGGGATGCAGAGTTCAGAGCTCTGCTCCTCTCAGCTTCTCCTGGCAGGAGTCACCACATGCAATAATGCCAGGGAAGCTAGAGTGGAACAAATCTGTGTCTCTTCCAAGACTCTGTGAAAGAATCAGGGAGAAAATGCTGCTGCAAATAGAAGGAATACTTGCAAAGTGTGAGGCTGTTCAGTCAGCCAAATATCTCTGCAAATTACATGAGTGGTTTCTTTTCACGGGCTAGGCTTTCTCCTCAAGTTTCTACAGTCTGAGTGACCAGAAATCTTCCCCAGTGTTTCCTTGGTGTTACATTTGCTGTGTGGCACCTGAGGGAGGTTTGCAGAAAGGATTTCATTAATGGGGAAAAATACTCTGCGCTGGAAATATGCCCTTACAGCTGATGCTTCAAGCTATTCAGGAGCCATCCACAAACTCTTACCCACACTTATCTGGCGTGCAACCCTTCCCCTCCTGGCATGTGCTCACGGTTACGTGCAGAGTCAGGCACACCCCAACACATATGAAAATGCAAATAAGCATACACATACGTAATTTAACTTCTGTGTACCTATCCACACATACCACGCCTCTGTGTATGTCAGTATGTTCCTCTTTTCTCATTTCCATTTACTCATACAGAGCAATCCATCCCTGGTGCAGATTTTCTTCCAATTCTGACAGTCATGTGAAACACAGCTTTATGCTTTAGGTTCATTCTCTGTACAGCCAGCCCTGACACCAAACTGTGGGAAAGGCAGCTCATTTTTGAATATGCTATCTGTAATTAATATTTTACCTGTTTCTATAGATATTTGCTTAGCATCCCTTCATCCCAGACAACTGTCTGAACTCAGGTTTCCTGAGTACTTCTGCTAGGCAGAAGGCAGATGTCTGCTGCTCCTCGAGGCTTTCTAGTGGAAGGATGAAGTAGAGAAGAGGAAAATGTAATGATGGTAAGTAGGTTGTGGGAATGACACCATTCATTGGTACTCTAGGTATCAAAGTACTCACTAACGGGCAATTTACAAAAGACACTTTTGAGCCAATTTGAAGGAAATCACTGACTGCTGTGAGCAGGAGAGTGCAGGCAGCTTCATGCGAGCATGAGCTATTGCCCAGGAGCTGCCCCTTAGAGTTGTGAGCTGCACAAGAAATACAAGGGGCTCTTTCCATTTCCACACTCCTCTGGGGATGTCTGGGAGCAGGTGTCTACCCTTTGCAGAATCCTACCAGATGCTCATGTCATGTGGGCTCAGCAAGGCCACGCAGAGATTTAAGCCAACTGTCTTCTGCAGCCAGGAAAAGGGGAGGCCTCTTTGCTTATTCCAGCTGAGTATCTCTAATAGGCATGTGGATCTAGTGTTTTGTTTTCCTTGTCTTGTTTATTCCCAAATATTAGAGGAGTAATGGATAAATTTTTTTCTGAAGGTTTGTCATTGTCAATTTGTCACTGAAAACTTTGACTAAATGGTCCCTTTGAAGTGCAGAGAAGATGCTCTTTAGAGCACTGTAATGACATCCAGGGAGATTCTGGTCCACTGCTACTTCTTTGCAACCCAAATAGAGTGGAGCTAGAAGTTTTATGTACTTTCTAACTGCCTTAGAAATCTATGTACCAAATACTACAGGAAAAGCCATATGTTAATATAGAAAGATAGGCCAGATTTCTCTTTGCTTGAATGATGTAAATAAGCTTTTCTAGGAAAGTGCAAAGAGAGTTATTATGTGTTAAACCTCAGAGCAAACAATATAAATTGCTGAAATGCCGTTTTGCAAAGGTCCTAGGCATTTCCATAAAGTTGTACTTCACCAGGGTTTTCACTTGTTCTGGCATTTTAAGTTATTCTGATTATCTGTTATGGTAAGTTTCATATAAACACTAAGAAATGTGAAGATTTTGATTAAAGAGGAAGCTACTTCAAAGTACAAATGCCTATTTGTGCACATTCCCACATATTTGTAAATAATCCTGCATGTGCTGGTGGTCATTTTGCCTTTAGTGGGACACACCAGCACAACTCAACCTCTAGATTCACATTATTGCTAGCAAGTGAAAAGTAGGAGGATGGACTTGCAAAGACCATCCTCATCAACTTCACTTGTTCCCAGACAAACTTTTGCATGAATATCTTTACAGCACCTTCCAGTTTCTAAAGGCACCTACAGGTAAGCTGGAGACAGACTTTACTTTTCACAAGAGCATGCAGTGGTAGGACAAGGGGGTATGGCTTCATACCAAAAGAGGTCAGGATTATACAGCAGGAAAAAATTCTTACTGTGAGGAAGGTGAGACACTGTCACAGGTTGCCCAGAGAAGTTGTGGATGCCCCATCCCTGGAAGTATTCAACACCAGGGTGGATGGGGCTTTGAGCAACCTGCCCATGGCAGGAGGTTGGAACTAGATGATCTTTAAGGTCCCTCCCAACCAAAGTATCCTATGATCTAACCTTGAGCAAAGATACAGCTCAGCGGTGAATTAAAACCCAGTGAGGTATGTGCCCAGAATTGCAAGTGGTCATACAAATGCTGGACCACAAGGCTTGTAACTAGTGGTTCAAAGAGAACTAGTAGGAAATCTGGGGTCACTGCCTGGCTCTGCCACAGATTTCCTTTATGTCCTTGCCTTATTCACTTACCTTAGCTGTTCTCCAGCTAAAGGAGACAATAGTACCTCCCTAATGGCCTTGGGAATGTCTCTTGAGACTGTGAAGAGGGAGGACTTGACTCTGAATATACTCCTGAGCAAAAGGGATTCCAGATTAGAAATGCCTGGGTCTGCTGCTGCTCCCCAAAGTAATTACATCAAATATCTGGGGCAATAGTAAAACTTCACCATGTTTTCCCATTTAGGGGTTGAAGATCATATTTTGTTCAATAACATGAAAAGCAAAGTTTGGCTATAGTTTTGAGCCTAGTTTCTTGGTGTGTTTGGTTTTTTTGGGGTTGTTTTGGGTTTGGTTTTTTATTTGTATTTTGTTGTTGTTTTTGTTGGGTTTTTTTTCTGTTTGGTTTGGGTTGGGTTTTTTAATGATCTTTGGTCATTGAAGTCAAATTCAAAGTGCTTACCCCCTCCTTGCTTTAAATCAAGAGAGTATTCCTTTAACAAACAGTTAACAACTCATTCAAATTTTCTTCTGGATCATTTTTATGTCTTTCTTCCTTTAACTGAAAGTTTGCAGTGCACTCACACACCTGGCTTTAGCTTCTGTCAGCTGCAATTTTCCCGGAAAAATCTCCTTGCTGCATAATTCCTGATGAGGCTGCAGGAAAGGTTTGTTTAGCTGTCTGCACTGGACAGCAATATTGTCCTCTTCCTGCACGTTGGCTTTAGAAGTGTGGGACACAGAATTACCCACCAGAGGGGTATCACCTGCAAGCAAAGAGGTATGAGCACGTCCTCTTGGTGAGATGCTGTTATTCTCTGGATAGGTCTTCTGCCTTTCTAGGTGGGACAGTGTGGCCTCTTTAACCCCATCACTGGATCAGTGTTCCCAAACTACACTAGTGTATAATCCCCCTTGAATGAAGCAAGTAGTTCCTGGCTTCTGACTCCACAATCCTGAGAGTGTCCCTCTCAGGCTGATGCACCCCCCTCGTCCTCCCTCTCCCCTAAAGCCCCCTGCTTGTGGGCTCCTTGATATTTTCCAGTCCTTCCCTAATGAGCACTGCAGAATTACAGCTAATTAAGGATGTAAATGATGCTGGAGAGGGAGAGAGGGGGAGAGGATGGGAAGGGGCGGGGGGAGGGCAGCTACTTGCTGTGTGCAACTGCAGTAAAGTGTCTCCTACCTCAGCAGAAAAGTTATCACGGGAGACAATGTCAACTTTGGGAGGGGGAGGACCCTTCTCAGGCTCCATCCCCGCCTGCAGCAGCCGCTGCCTCTTTCGGTGCCAGCGCTGCAGATGCTGATGTCCTTCCTCCCAAATGCTGCTTTGTCAGCCAAAGCTGTCAGCGAGCCCCGGTGTCCCTCTGTGACACTTGCCACCAGCCTCACCTGTGTGTCACCTGAGGGGTGAAGGGCTCACAAGACCTCAAAACCTTCTGGGAGAGCGGCCTGTTGTGCTCCTGCTGCTTGCAAAGGGATTTTGTCCCCCGGTTGGGCCAGGCCCAGCTCCCCACTCAGAGGGTCAGAAAGGGCAGCATTGCTCAGGGTGGATTTTGGCCATTTCTCCGGGCACTGGGCACCTGCCAGCGCTCAGCCCCTGCTCCCCAGGAGGATGAGGACACAGTCCCTGTCCCTGCAGCAGTGCCAAGGCCTGGGTGACAGGGGCCCGCGGCAGCCTGGGCTGTCAGCTCCAGCCACGCCGCCTGACACCCGTGGCTGCTCACACGTGGCAGTGGTCTGGTTTGCTTTAGGAAATGCTCCTGAAGGGAGCAGCAGGGGCACTGGAGGAATGCAGGGTTCATTCAGGGGGCTGCAAACCCTCCATGCCACCGCCAGCCCCGGCTGGCAGCTCCTGCCCACGCCAGGGAGCCCGGAGTCACCGGCTGGCAGCCCTGCTCTGGGGTGATGATTCTGCCGGCGACGAGCAGCTGTTTGAGCCCATTCCAGGCTCGCTGGGTCCTCCCGAGCGCGTTTCCAAGCACTCCGGGTCCCTGTTGGCGTATTTCTCTGCACATTGCCCGGATCAATGGATTGCGAAGGGATGCCTGCCCTGGCACCCGTCCGTCTGTCTGTCCCCTGCCCGGCTGAAGCAGGACAGATGCCCGAGTCAAGGGGACACGGCGTTGGGTGGCAGCGACGGCAGCAGCGGTTTTTGTTGTTGTTTCCCCAGAACGCTGTGCAATATATTCCGATTTTTTTTCTTGTCATTAAGCCAGTGCCTCGGAGATGATGATGTAGTCCCTATGTGGGCCGCAGAAAGCACTTCGAGCCGTGCTGGAGTCGTGCTGGGTGGCTCTGATAGCAGAGCTAATGGGAGCGAATGGGATGCAACGAACTGTTCTAATGACACCAGCCAGGGAAGAGACAACAGTAAGAATAAATAAATGTTAACTATTTTCCTCTTCCAGACATTTGCATCTATTGCCATTAAGTTCATTTAAATAAGAGAGAGAGCGAGAAAGAAGGGGAAACTTACTACTACTCTTAATAACCAGTGTCTAAAAATAAATTAGGATGCTGGGATGCACTTAAGGCATTTTAAAAATAAGTCTGATTTTTCCCCCCTTTCCTCTTTTTTTTTTTTTTTTTGAAGTGTTGTAGGGTTTTAATTTGGGCCAAGTAATTTTGGTGCAAACGCTTGGGCGCCTTTCGTTGGGAAATTGGGAGGAATGCAAACAAGATTTCACTTCATTAAACAGGGGCAAACAGTAGAGAAATTGCACTTACTTATGGAAATGACTTTTAAACATGAACAGCATTTACTTGCATTGCCTTGTGCTGAATTTTTTTTTAAAAAAGATTATACATGTGAATAATTCACTGCAGGCCAATTAGATGATGATTTCATTTTTAACCTCCCTTCCTTGCCATCTTGCTGGTTGTCCCTTTCATTACAATTTCCACCCTTTTCCTTCCCTTCAATAAATTAATACAGATCAAATAATCCCTCTTCCTGCAGTGCCATGAAATAGCTTCTTGGAAAGGGTGTAAGGTGAGAAATTGGAGAATCCCCATCTCAACTGAACTGTCCTGGGATGCGGCAGGAATAACTCCATGGGATTTCTAGAAGCAGAGCTGCACCCATGTGTTTGGGAATAAGGAATGTGAGGAATGAAAAATGGGCATGAATGAAATGGGGAGATAGAGAAAAAAAAAAGATCTTCGTGTTCTTTGCACGCAGAATCAGGTGCTGGAGGGAGGCTGAGCAAGCAGGACTCACCCTCTGTGAGGCTCCACCGATGCTGACAGGATCACACTGGTGTGATTTAGCTCTGGCCAAGCTGAAAGCAGCACTCGGGTGACTCTGACATTGCTGGGGATAGAGTGATGCTCTGAAACTCTTCAGCATCCCTGGGCCCAGATGCAGGCAACAAAGAAGTGGGGCCACTGCTCAAACTAGGGAAGAATGGGCTGCAAGAGGAAGCCAGAGGAGGGTGATGCTGACTTTTGCCAGAGGGCTGTGGTAAGTGGACCTTACAGCAAGTGGACAGAAAGACAGCTCTCCACGGGGCCTCACTTTTTACAGGTGACAGAGATTCTTGCTGTCATTAACACGTGTCAGGACTTTTCACTGTGAAAAGCAGTCAATGGGGTTTCATGCCAGCAGGGTCTGCTGGCAAATTTTCAGGGTACTGGAAAAAAGGAGCTCCAGAAGACACTGTCTCCCTCTGGTCCCCAGTTTTCTGCTTCTGCATTTCATCAGATGCCTGCCAGCTTAAAGGGGCATTGGCAGACTGTCCATGCAAATTCCAGTCATGCTTATAGGAAGGCAACACCTGTCCTCAAAATAGTTTTTTTTCCAAATATTTAACTACTGAAGCTCTTTTCAATAATTAAATTATGAAATACAGAACCTAAAAGCTTCTAAAAGCATAATAACAAAATACATAATTATTTCTATGCAAAAAAATGTTATGTGACTTTTACCTGTATATGAAACTGCTATCTTCCTTTCATCTGCCCTAAAATGAAGGAGAAACTCTGATGCCTTCCCAGTGAAACTTCCAGTCCCCTGTCATTGCAAGGGCAAAGGTAAATTGGAATGTATTCCCTCCTTGCATCGGTAACAGTATACCTTTCTTCAGGTTTTTCCCTGATGTCAACAGAGTCCCACCGCAGAAGAGCCACTGCTGGTGGGGTGAGTGTCTGTCCTGTCTTCTCCCTACAGGTGGTGAAGCAGAGGTGTGGAGTAGGTAGGACACCTGTTTGCTTCTGTATGCCCTGGCCAAGCATAGCCAGTAGTGTGACAGCTGGGACCTGGTCAGAAGCAGCACTGTTCATGATTTCATTTCTTCTTCAGCTCTCACTGAAAAGTTTATTTTAATGAAAAAGATCTTCCTGCGAAGCTCCCCTCCACATTGCTGGTAGTTGCCACAGCACCCTGTCAGTGCTCCCTTCATTCCATCTCTGCTGCTTCTGAAGCCATCACCATCTTCCTCCAGAAGCTTTTATCTCGCACTGTCCCAGCCTGATCCCTCCAAACTGCTTCCCACGATGTTTCATGCTCATTTTGTCAGTGTGTCCTTTCTCACCAGATCAGATTCCCAGCCTTTCTGTGCTTCAGTGTTTTTATGGCTCTTCACTGGTTACAGTTTTATTGGGAAAGAGGTGGCTGCAAGCAATGACCTGTGATTTCCAGGGAAGGGGAGAGCAAGGAAACTTCAAGCAGCATGGCCTCCCGCTGGGAGCTGTCCCTTTTAGAGCCCTTGTGTCAATTATGACTTCCCCACTCTATTTGTTTACCCTGGGGAAGCCCAGCATGCTCCTTCAGGGCTTGAGGCAGGCAAATTCCCTGTCCCAGCAACAGCACAAAGGTCTTTCAGCCTAAGCTCAGGAACTTTGCATTGCCTATTTCTGAGTCAGCCTACAGGATCAGGACCTAAGCTCCATGGAACAAGTTCCCTCAGGAAAAAGCTTTCACTTTCACCCTGGCATCTTTGTTGTATCTGGCATCCTCGAGCTGGGGCTGGAGTTGAGGAGCACAGGGAGCAGTGAGCCCACATTACAATAGCCACTGATGCCTCAGCTCTGTGACTGGTGCTGCTGGCTGTAGTGTAGAGTACAGGACATTTTCTGGCTCTCCCTGACAGCTATTCCAAACAAACTGCAACACAGAGTCTTTCATCCTGAAATATCCATGCCTGGAATCATTCAGAGACATCCTCCTGAGAATCTTTGTGGAGAAAGAAGCCCAGAAACACCAGCTATGAAACAGCACTTTGTGTGCTGAGCTCTCTCTGTAGGAGAGGTGCTTCCATCTGCCACACACCTCTTGAATTCAGGGATAGGACCCTTTGGGCTGTTTGGTACCTCTGGTGACCTCAGCAGGTTTGTCACTTGGGACAAGTTCAGCTGCATGCACTCATTAACCTGCTTCCCCTGAAGGACCTTTGAGGCTGAGGGCACATCAGCCCTTCACCATGGGCACCCTCTTGCTGATCTGCTTGTGCAGCACCTGGAACCAGGAAATGGTGGTGACCTGATCATCCCTGTGTCCACAAGAGCCACGAAGGTCATCTGGGAGGGCAGGGCAAGGCAAAGCAAACATCCTCTGTGCAGTCAAGAAATGTTGGGCTGAGGAGGACTTCAGAGGTTATTGGTGTATCTGATTCTGAAATGAGCTTTGTTCCTTTCTTCACCTTCTAATGGCAGAGACTGTCTCTGGGCAGTGAATCAACAACCTCAGGAAGAGGTGAGCAAGTGTCAGGCACCATTACTGACATTCTTGCTGACACCCTCCCTTCAGAGAGCACATCCCTGGGGGCTGGAGAGGGCAGGGCTGGGCTCCCTGAACAAGGGTCAGAGAAGATGCTGGACTGAAACCTCCCAGCAGGATTTCTACCCACAGCTGAAATTCTTGAGCTCCACCCTTGTTTCCCACATGGGCTCCACAGAGAATTAGCAGTGGCAGACTGCTGATAGCACTGGAGAGCTGCTGCTCATGCTGTCAAATACCATCAGGGCTTGAAAAGCAACATCAGCAGCATCCCACTACTTTTCTAAGGCCAGCAGGTGTTAGCCTTGAAGCAGGGTGAGCACATCCATTTTACCCCATCATTGGTGGAAACCATACTCTTAAGGACTGGCTGAAACATGACATTTTCCACAGTGAACTTCAAATGATGTTCAGTTTGGGGCAAGCAGGGACAGTTTTCTCTCACCAATATTTTTATGAGAGTATATTTTTGATAGCAGATGAAAAATCCTTCCATTTAAGAAAAAAACACCTTTTGTTTAGCTTTTAAAAGAATTTGAAGTATTGGTAGGTAATAAAAAATTAATCTGGACATCTTTTCCAGTTTATTGTGTTTAAAAGATAAATGCAGAGTATATTTCTGGAAATTATCCTCCATTGGAGAAAAAATTGTAGGGTCTATAGGCTTCATAATAATAGGAGAAATATTTAGAGAAAACAAGAAAAAACCCACAGCATTTCTGAAAGAGTTTTGGAAGGAAACATGGCAAGTATAAATTGGAAAATGCAGAAATACTCCTTACCTTTAAATTCTCAAAGTCTAAGGAGACTTTGGATATTAGTGACTCTTTGTTTTATAGAAATGATGGTGCCATGCTGGTGCTGTGCCCTCAGAGTGTGTATCAATTCACATTAGAGGAGTGCACAGACTTTTACAAATGTACTTTCTTCTCCTTCTTCTCTTCCTTCCAAAATACAGATTGATTTCTTTATCTACTTTGCACAAGTGTGAGCACACCAAGACACAGATATGGGAGTGGTCTTACTCAAGGTCACACAAATTATCATGGCAAGAGTCACTCATCATTTGCTGTGAGGAGCAGCAGAGGAAAATGTTGTCCAGCATCATATGTTCGACTACATCATGGCACTGTCTTTCAAGTCTGTCCTGTGATCACCAAATACTTGTGCTGTCTCTGACAAGCAGAAGAAACAGAGGCTGGTCCAAATTTCTGGTGCTACAGACACTGAAGTCCTTGTAAAAGGAGAAACTTGGGATGCCACTGGCAGAAGACACCCCAGGTTGCTGTGAAGATATTACAAATTGCGGTACATGCATATTGGGGCTGTTTTTCCTGGCATTGGGGTCACGTGCAAGGAAACAATTGGTGGGAAAGCAAAAGGGGGATAGAACAGTTATTTCTCTGGGGCCCTGACAGAAGGAATAGGAATGTGGGGGTACCTGGGATAGCCACGGAACAAAAAACCTGAAACATCTTTTCACCCATTTGTTCTGCATTTTCCACTCTGTGGGTCCTGCTCCCCTCTTTTTTCACCCTCCCCCAGCTTGCCTGGTGATTCAGGAAGAAGAGGCCAAGGAGAATAATATTGTGCTGAAGATAGGACTGGAAGGGCAGTAATTTAGACTCAGAGGCTTATAGTATTATTGCCTGCAAAGCCATTCATGGGAAATGATTCCACCCATCCCCATTCCGCTCCCCCCATCCCGCTCTCCTTGCTCTGCAATAACAATAACAGAAATGCCTTCAGGAGGCTTTTCTACTCAAAATGCAGGCAAAGGAGCACTTTTATCCGCCACCCCTCTTCTTTCCCTTCTCCTCTGCCTGCACTCACTTGTCCCCCCTGCCTCTAAGCCTAACTGCTGCTCCCTCCTTTCTCCCCTCCCCCCCCACGGGATAAAAAAATAAAAATAATAATAGGGGTAATAAGAGAGGAGGTAATGGAACGTTCTCCAACTGGGCACATGTCAGAAGCCATTATATGTGGTGCAGATTTGCATAATTCAAGAAGCATCAAATTAAATTTGCATAATTCCTTTGATTACACTTGTTATTAAATGTAAGTGACATTGATTTACAAAATGGCCCAATATAAGGTTAATAGCAAATGTCACCTTCCAGCAGGGTGAATAGGGTGCGTGTGCGGTGGTGGTGGTGATGGAGGAGGGGGAGAGGGGGGCCTGGGGAGGAAGGCGAGCAGACAATTGATTTCTGCTCCTCTCTCTTCCTTAAAGGGCTCAGGTCTCCTTTGCAGAGGAGCCCTCGACTCTCTGAGGGCTGCACTGGGCAGTCCCAGGGACACAGTGTCACCAGGACACCCTGCCAAGTGGCACTGGTGCCTTGACTGATGCCTCCTGCTCTGCGCCGAGTCACAGCTTGGCCAGCTCCCAGTGGGAACCTGCAGGATGTGAGGAGCAAGGAAAGCCAAAAAGTGTCTCTCCCAGGCCCAGGCACGCTTGATGGGGAGGAAAAGCAGCTTGGAGGGCATCCTTGCAGGAGGGTCTCATTGAGGGAAGTTTTTTTTAAATAGTATGTAAGCTGGATGTGGGCTGTGTCCAGCTGGCAGGACACCCTGTACTTGTGCTGGGACAGCACTGGGAGGGAGCGAGAGCAATGGTAGGAGCAGTGCCTGAAATGCCAGCTCTGATGGCAGAGATGCCACGGCGAAAAACCACATTTATGATTACAGCAAGACCTGTAAGTTACATGAAGAGCTGCAGCCATAAGTGAAAGACTCTGTGCCACACATACAGAGCTGCTGTCCCCCACCTCAGCCTGGTATGACAGGACTTGGAATCAAACACTGCCAGGGTACCCCGGGGGCTGGGACAGGAGTAGTATGTCCATTTTGCTAATATGGGCCTTAGACCATCTTGAACACTTGCTTTGTAAGTAGATTCCATCTCTGAACATCTTGCCTCTCTTCATTCTGTACTTTTCTCCAGAAAGGGCATGTGATTTCATTCAGGGAAGCTGACTGGTAAGTTGTGTGGACACCTGAAGACTGTAGTGATAAAATGAAGTCATAGTGTACCAGAACAGGATGACTAACAGACTTTCAGCCACAAGCAGTTTCAAAGTTACACATACCTAGCCATAACCTCGTTTTGGTTCTGCTGAAAATATTTTTGCAAATTAAAGGCTGGCTGAAGTGGAAACAGGGACCCAGAGCAATCTTTTTGGTTAAACTCTCTTGTTCAAGGTGAAAAAGGATGCTTCTTTTGGTATCTGAGCTCTGTAAACATTGTTTAATAGCATCCAAACAAAATTTGAACTAAATCTCTCTCTGAGCCAACTGTCAGAAGGGTTTTTCAGAAATTTTCAAAAGAAAAGGCACCCATTATTTGCATCAGGAAGGATACAGTGATTGGTGTAAAACTCCAGATAGCTGCCATTTGCACCTCATTTTTATACTCTCATAAGTCCTCTGAAGCTCTAGAAAACCATGCTCAGGATGAAATCAGCGCACCCACCTTTCAGATCCTAACATAATCACATGAGGCCATGTCTAATAATCAAGATTATTATCTAATGAATGAGAGTAATGAAATGTATTTTACAGGCCTTTGGGCAATCTAAAAGGACGCTGCAGTATGAACATTTCTAAAGCCCTGCACAGTGTCCCACATCAGCTGAAGAGCATTGCCCTGCTGCATCCCAAGTACCCAATGCTTGCTCCACAGCAGAATTTATTACGACCCTCCTGAACCCAGATTCTCAAAGGTGCTCAGCAATTTAGAGTGTCAAACTTCAGACAGTTGAAGAAAATATCTTTTTGAGGTTAAGCACATTTATAGTGGCTAATGGCTCAGGCCGGGGTTCCATTCTGTTGCGAGGAAAGAAGATGAGGTGTCTGGGTTTGGTGGATGGACTTAAAAGGGTGAATGGAATACGCAGGACCATTGTGCACCCCCCAGATTTCTTGGGAGCATGCAGGAGGTGTCTGTGCAGTGTCAAGGGATTGGTCTTGACTTTGAATATTTGTGTCTTTTGAGCAGGTGTTGAGCTTCCCCCTGCAAAGCAGCACTCCCCTGCGGCCTGGTGACAGCCCCCTTAATGCAGAGGACGCAGGTTGTATTCCCAGCCCTGTCAATCCTGTGCTCTCTACTGCGTCCCTTCCACACCCAGGCACATCTTGGCTGGTGAGCCTGCAAACTCTTTGGAGCTCTGCTTCAGATCCTTCTCTGTGCTCTCACAGACTGCTCGACACGTTGGTTCCCAGGTGTGTGTCTCTTGCTCCCCTTCTGAGGCTGGCAGGGATGTTTGAGCAGGTCCTGACCCAGACCCTGTCAGGCTGCATCAACCCTTAATGCTCTACCTGAAAGCCAGCCACTGGCAGTACAGGTTTGCAGGGTGTTGCAGAGTGTGCTCCTCCAAGAGCTCTGCCTTGGAACTCCGTGTCAATCACACTCCCTGGCCATCATGCCCACCCTGACATGGGGATGCTGACTCGAATGAGGAGAGTGAGAGCCTTGTTTTTAACATGGATTAAGGGGCTGTGACATTTGCTGCCAGGTTTGGAGGTTCAAAGGATCCCAGCCCAGACATGGCTGGTGCTCACGTGTGCAATTGAATCCTATTTTTGTGCCAGCATAAGCCGTAACTCTCCCAGGTCAAAGTTGGCATGGGCAGAGGCAGTTAGCACTGGCAGCTGCTCCTGCTGCTTTGCCAGGGGAGAGGGTCATTTCTTTTCCCTTCCTCTTGCTAGTTTGGCAGCTGCCAGGCTGGTACAGAGCTCCCCTCACCGTCAGCAGGATGGGGAACTGGGCTGGAGCCCCTGGAAGCTGGCAACAGGCACTCAGGCAGCGGTGAGAGAGACTCTGATTAAGGGTAACCCTGGCTCTGGCTGACAATTGCTGACATCGTCATATTTAGCACCCGCACGCAGCGAGCCTGAGAGACACTCACGCACTGGGTGAGCCAACTGCAAATTAATCGTCAGTTCATTACTGCTCTGTGCCTTTCATCCTGACAGCAGCCTTTCAAACGTGGATATAATTGGAAGGGTCCATGTGGCAGGAATTTGGTGAGGGCTGGGAGGGAGAGACCTCAGCTCCCCCTCTCCTTTCCTCTCTCTCCCTTTCTCAGGCTGAGTTCTGGGAACAAACAGCAAGCTTAGGACAGGCTGATGAAGGAAATTAATCTCTCCTTCCCCTGTATCTTGTCCAGGCCACCTACACCCCTTGACATACGTTGAGATCTTTGTACCAGGAGATCTGTTTGCAACCAGGAGGTTCCCTCAAGCTATAATTACCCTCAGCTTGCAAACAAAGTGTACAGAGCAGTAGGATTGCCTGTGAGAACTTGAATATGTGCATCATTGTTATTGCTGGTGGTGGGTATTTCTGCGATGGCTATTACTGTGCTGCTGGGAGGCCCTGCCTACACAGGCACAGTGGAAAGTGAATCTGCAGCCAGGAAGGTTTTACAGCAAGGACCAAGACTGAAGAGCAGAGTTTGGAGCGGGGGGAGCGGGGGCAGAATTTACTTCTATCATCCTTGAGTATTCATTCTTTGGAAAAAAACACAAACCCTTGGATTTTATTCATTATGGCATGACATGGAACACCATTCTGTGCCTCAGTTTCCTTGATGGTCAGAGTGATGTGACTATGCTCATCCTTGTGATGGGAACAGCCACTCCAAGGACACTGTGAAGTTGTGTCTGCTTCTCTAGAGTGCTTGGCAGGAGGAGGCTGCTCTGACAAAGCCACAGGGCATGAAATTACCCTGGGGTGGACATCTGTGGCACTAGGAGTGTGGTGTGGGTTTGAGATTTTGTTTGGGTTTTGACTGATATTAGAAAATGGTATTAAAAGAAATTGTTGATGCAATCCCAATGTCCTGTTTGCCACACTTGGAAAAAAAAAGGGAAGGTGTTTCTCATAACTCTGTTTTTTTTAATAGGAAGCCACACTTGTGATGTGATGGAGCTGGCTAGGGGTGGTCAGGGAAAAAGGCTTTCTTTAGAAACCCCTTTAGAGGGAAACTAAACATTGGAGCACTTCTGGGAAATTGTTTTCCTCATTTTTACAACTTCTGCTAGTTGATATGCAGGCACTTTCCCAATGGCCTGTTCTGGTGGGCCCATCCTCTCCCAGGGTCTAAGGAGGGGACCCGGTCTCAGAGACAGGCTGGGGGTCTGTGCTGACCAGCTGCCTACTGGAAAGGACATGGGAAGGGTTAAGCATTTCCAACGACCTGTTTTGTGACTTCCTGAGTTGTGTTAATTTGCTTCCCTCGATGGTCTAAAGGATGAGGCCATGGTGCTTTTCCAGGAGACAGAGGGAGTCATGCCATGGGGACTCTGGCCCCCCTTCACCGTGTCCCCCCCTGCTCCTCCCGTGCAAAAGTTATTGTCGTATTCGGTGGAGTCTCAGGTAGGCAGATGAATGGGAAATGTTCCTCTCCATTACTAGCTGCACTTGACTGGAGTCTCATTACATTACGATGGCGCTTTAGCAGGCGAATGGGCCTTGCGTCTGGGTTCCCAGCACCCCTCATACCTCCCTGATAACGTAAATTACCCTCCGCCTCATTGCCTCAAATGATCAAACATCAAATTGCTAGTAAAAAAAAAAAAAAAAAAAAAAAAAGAGGAAAAAAGAGAGGAAAAGAGAGAGAGAGGAGGGAAAGGAGAAAAGCTGAACAGAACCATGGGTTGAATCTAGATGGTTTGTCAGCAACAAGAGACGAGTCAGTGGCTCTTAAACACTTGCTAAAGATTAATCCATTGAAGGTTCTGTGCACGGTAATTTTGCTGACAATAAGTACACCTGTAAAATCCAAACAATGCTTTATAATTCCAAATTACACAGTCAAGACCTGCTACTTCATTATTTTGATCCAGAGAGGGGGGACCCACACTTTAGCTATGTTTCCCCATCAACAGACTTCAACAAATTGTGAGAGAGACAGAGAGGCATAAACATGCACACAGTACAGATTTGTTGTTGCTTTTGTGGTTGAACAATGTGCCAAATCCTCTGACCCCCTTTTATCCCTTGCTTCCTGGCCCCTGACAAATTTTCCAAGCCAGAAGAATAGGTCCAGCATGAACAAAACAAGAAAGAGGAGAAAAAGAGAGGGAGAGGCATTGGGAGGGGAAGGAACAGAGCAGGTACAGGCAGGGCTGGTCGACTGTGCGCAGAAAAATATGGATCTGGGCAGGGTAACGAGGCGCAGTGGGAAGAGGAGGCTATACGTCTTTTCTCAGTATTTAAACGTGTGCTTAATATGGCGCTCAGTGGAATGGTTAATCTGCTAATGCTGGTAGTGTTTGCTGTAGTACTCAGAGAAATGTTTACTGCAGTATTTCATGGGGATTGTGTTCTGGATGGCACAAAAGGAGGAACCGCTCTAGCGTACCAGGAAAATGTTCATTGCAAAATATACTGGAATATTAAGAGGTTTATTTAGTGGCGTACTTAGTATAATATGAAAAGAGTTAAGTACAGAATGTTTTATTAATATTTTTGGGGTGTGGATGAATTTCAGTGCTCAGGAAGGTTATGGAGAAGCAATTCCAGCAAAGGCTGGTTTTATTCACAGATTTATAGATCTTAAGACCATAAAGGATTCTTGGATCAGCTAATCTGACCTTCTGTATAACACAGGTATATACAGTGTGGACATACCTCCTGATTCAGCAAAGCACTTTAAGCACTTGCTTAAATTTAAGTATTTGAGTTGCCCCATGGAAGGCAGAGAAAATAACCCTATTGAATCAATGGGACTATTCATGCTCTTAATGGGAAGTGGGTGTTTAGACATTTGCTGAATTTGGACCACAAGAAGATAATGCAGCTAAATGAGTAATTCATAGCCACCCATTTATTCAACTGCTTATGCTTTCTTTTCTGCTTGTGGATTGCTCTGGAGCCAATCGCCATTTCCTGCAATGTATTCATTGTTTGAAGTCATTCACTGAGTAATTTCAGTGAAAACTCTTTCTTGATAGCTTGCTCATAAACAGTTCATTGTGAATACAGGAATATATGCACATACATTTTGTGTGAGTGCCCACACTTGTGTGTGCTCGCATTAAATATGTGAACACCTATGAATGCATGTGCACAAATGCAGGGTTAGGATCTTCAGCTACAATAAAAGACACAGTTCTCTGACACTGGTGAGGTTGCACTGACTCTGACCACTTCCCAGCTTCAAGTTGCCTTTGTTTTGAGTGGACCTGTAATGTTTCTGACCCCTGGCTGCAGGCAGTGAATCTTGAGGTCCAGTTTCCAAAGCAAATATTTACCCAGGGAGTTTTTTCACAACAATTTTTTCTGGTTGTGATTTTTCTCCTCTGTCTATTCATTACACTCTGGTTTGCAACACATTCCTCACCATAAAGTGATTTGCTGGGAATTTTACAGAAAGTGAAATGGAAGAAGGTACAAAATTAGTTGGAGTGAACTCAGCAAATTCTAACTAACCACAGCCTGTGCCAGGCCCTTCATTCCCTCTATTAGCTCAACTTGTCATTAATCAGTTCGGAATTACTTTGAATGCACTGCATAGGGATTTTCCAAATCAGCCAGGGCGTATCTTCTTCAAACAAGTGTGTTTGCAAACTGCTTGTGGCATGGAATCTGTCAATTAAGTGACATGGCATGTTTTAAATGGAAACAAAACTGAAGAGCAGGTACTATGAATGAGGCTGGAAGCCTCACCGGTGGAATTGTGTTTGTGCAGTGGCCAGCTCCAGTTCTCATGCAGACCTTGCTGTGCATTAGGCATTACAACATGGGAATAATTTGTTTCTGGTACAGGATGCCAAAAAGTCTCTCTGCTTTTTAGGAGCCCCTCACATTTTCAGAAAAATCAAAGGAATTACCACGATATTTAGGAGTAGAGTATGAATGACTATAAATTAAGAACTGAACCTACCATTTCCTGCATCCAATTTATTTTTTATATTCCCCTCAGCACCAGAGAGGGTTGTGATGGGAACTAGATGTGAACTGGGCAGTGGCAGAACTGGGACAGTCCATCTAAGCATGGTTGATATGTGTGAGATAAGAGAGAGTTTGAGATTTTCCAGCAGTGACATGCAGAGAGCAAAGACACTGTAGGACACGTGCTGGTGATGCTGCAGAGCTGATCAGATGTTCCACATTCTCCTTTTGGGCTCCCACCAGCTGTGGCATCTGATATCGCTACTGAATATCCCTATCATTAATTTTCTTTCATTTGTCCAACTGAAAATTAGGAGAGGTTTGGTTTTCCCTGGTCAAACTGGTGGAAGTTTTTCTGGATATTCCAGTAAAACAGAAGGACACTGTAATTTTTACAGCCTCAATGAGTTGTGTTTTCAGACAGCCACTGTCATTTCTAGAAAAACTGTTGTGTTTCACAATGGGAAGTTATTGCAACACAAAAAATCAATTATAATGATTCCTTTTCCAAAATATAAGATGAAATATTTTGACTTTTCAAAATTGCCTCTTCATTTTCTATTCTTCTCCTGCGGGGGATGATTGGCCAAATTCAGCAAGAGTTAGCACAGCCTGAGGCAGCTAAAAACACAATTCAATCTGCAGATAAATTTCATTTGGTGAAGTAAAAAGAGAAACTGCAAGTCCTGATGTTGCTTTCCAAAAAAAAGTTTGGTTGGCATGGCTGTGTCTCCATGACTCCTTCTGCCAATATTTGCATGGCATTCAAAACAAGAGGGAGCATTTGGAGCTATTTAATGCTAAGGGAATAGGCTGGAAGCATGGGAGGGATGGTGTTTGTATGGGCCCTGGCAGAGGTTTATTTACACTGTGGCTCACTTGTAGCCCAGTCTGCTTCTGTCAATGTAGCTCTGTTTTTAATGAAGAGTTTACCACTTGTACATGCAGAGACATTTAGGTGTTAGTTTTGTTTGCCAATAAAGACTGTCCATTAGCTATCTTAATCCTCTGTCTGTCCTAACAGGCTGAACCACAAAAACAAAACCTAGGAAAAAAGAAGGTCCATCTAAAATACTGGTTTAAATGAAAGAAATCCCCTTCCCCTTTTTCTTTTTGGTCTCAGATTGAAATATCTTGTTTTACTCAAGCTTCTCCTTCTGAAAGTTGATTTATTTTTTACTGAAAAAAATGGAAACTGGTGGCAGAGAATTTGCAAAAGGAATAAAACCACTGACTGCTTTCAATATTTTGCACAGAAGTTAAAACCATTTCAGGAGCTATTCTGGGCTAAATTTTCAGCAGGTAGAGAGGTAAGTGGGACTAATTTTTGCTTATCCTACTCACGAACTTCCCAACACTGTTTTGGATGAAATGCAAAATCAAATCCTGCAAGATGTGATCATTTAGGGTTCTGTGGCATATTTTGAAACAGTAGGACTGTTAGCCCCAGCATTTTGGCCAAATTCCAGCCTGGATAATTGCATTCTGCCGGCCTATATTCAAGCCTGCAGTTTGAATGGGGGAAAAAAAAAAAAAAAACAAAACCAAAAAAGAAACCCCTCCAAAAAAGGAGTTGCCATTTCTCCTCCAAGAAGTCCTGCTGTGTGATGATCGATGCTTTTCCACCCTAGAAGTAGCTGCATTTTGGGAAACATTGCCTATATCATCCTATTCCTTTCACCCACTGGATAAAAACTGCTGTGGAGATGACCAGCCCCTTCGTGGGAATAGAGCAGCAGAGCTGACCAGGATGGAGCTGTGGTGCTTTATGCCAGCCCTGTCATAACTGCACAACCTTCACTCTCTGAAGCCCAGAGTCCTGTCTAAGGGCTGGGTCCCCTGTGAGCGCTGGGCTCTTTGTCTTTCCAGCAGCCAGGGCTGGGGGTACTGGGAGCATGCCCAGCCAGGGGAGAGGGCAGGCTGGCATCAGACAGGAGAGGGAGAACTCACCAGCGGGCTTGACCCGTGTCTGTAATTTGTAAAGAGCATTTTTACACCAGATCAATGCTTTCCTCAGCATTTTAATGCACCCCATTGGTGTCCTTAAACTCTAATGATGCAGTCTGTGAGAAGCTGCCATTTATTACCCACAGATGGGGTGATAATTATTGACAAGATTGTAACTAATAATTAAACCCATTTGCTCCTTTAAACAAGTTGGTGTGAATTATTTGCAGGGAGTTCTTTAGCAGGCCTGTGGTCACTCCTGCCGTGCGTGGGGTGAGGTTGGCCAGGAGTGATCCCACCTTCAGGGAGGAGGGAAGGCTGCTCACAAAGCTGGGCTGTTCCAGCCTGTCCCTCTCACCTTCCCTGGTGCCTGAGCTCCCGGTTGGGTTAGAGAGAGGTGTGTGAGCACCACCATGCTCCTCCCAGTCTCCAGGGCTGTGCCTTCTGAATCCCAGCTCCTTCCAGGGCTAGCGCTGGGGACTAACACTGGGTCTGCTCAGGGGACTCGGGCCAAACACGGAGCCATGATGGGAAAATGTATCCATGAGAACTTTTCTGATGGTTTGTCTTTCTCTTCCTGAATATCTTTAACCTGCCCCTTCTGCAAGCTGAAGATCAATAGTTACACGTTGCCTGTTGTTAGGTTTACTATTCCTCAGGTCAAAATTCGAATCCCAAAGCAAAGATGCTGGAAGGGAAGGAGAAGGATAATTTTTCCAGCTGAGATTTAAAAATATTTAAAAAGAACTGTTTAACCCTCTGTAGTATGCTGTGGTGTTCCCAGGGTGCTGAGGACTGCAGCCCCAGCTGCTGCCCAGCATCCCTGGTGGGGTGGTGAGCACACGTGAAGGAGTGAACCTGGGGCTCCCATGGCACCATGCAGGGCACAATGCTGCCCTGTTCACCACTGCCGTGGGGTACTGGCCAGAGAAAAATGTGAGCAGTCCTTCTCTGCAACCCCAGGCATGGCAGATGTGGGGAGCAGGACAGCCTGTGCTGGCCAGTGTGGAGGCCAGTGGGGACAAGGCAGGGTGAGCAGAGAGCAGCTCTTGCAGCACCACACTGTTGGGAAGGCAGCCTGGGGGAGCTGCCTTCCCCTGGTGTACATTTAGAGGGAGGGTGTAAATCTAATCTCAGTGCTAGGGTCCATTAGCATTAGAGGGGAGTACTGTCTATGCATTCATTCCCTGCTCTCACCTCTGGATGACAGAGTACCCCCCTCCGTTGTCTGCTTTAGCACAGGGAAAAGGCTGCCCATTAATTCTCCAGTGGCGGTGGATAATGCCATCATAAGTCTTAGGTGCCTATGAATTTTGTGAGCATTTTACAGTAATAAATACCCCACACTTGTGCATATAATTAGCTGTGTATCCCTCGGTTGTTCCATCTGCACTATGATCTATCTGTCCTTTTGCAGAGGTGGGCCTGGTTCCTCCCCTTGCACTCCTGCTGTAGCACTGGTGTGCCATGACCTAGTGGCTGGAACTCAGGACCTGGCAGAGCGATTTGTGTGAAGGGAAGGCGAGGTGCCATCCTGGACTCAGGAATTTATTGTGCTTGAAGTGGAAACCTGAACTGAGAAGCTGAATGCAAAGCAACCAATTTGTCCCTACTAAGTCCCAGTATATCTGTGTTGTCAGTGCCACCTCACACCCCCCTCCCATGTATACCAGTTCACGCAAGCAATGAAAAGACTGTAAAAATGTACATCTACTAAAGTTTATCTGCTTATTTGTCTTCAGTATCTTGTGCCTTCCCCATCTCAGGTGAAAAAGACTATTGAAAGACTAATAGCCTCACATCTACACATTACGGTTTTATCTCCCTTTTTAAAAAACTCCACTAAAGCCTCGCACCAGCAGAACTTACTGTGCAAAGGTAAGCAATCACCCTGCTGTCTTAAACCTACTGAGGCCTGGATTAAACAGGAGAGAAAGTCAGGCTTTGGGGCTGCAAATACTGGGTCAGAAAGACTGTGGCCACATGGCACAAATGCTGATCTGTTGTGAAGCTGATCTGCTAATGCAGATCCTTTCAGGGAGTGCTGACAGGTTAACTTCTCCTGACAGACTCAATGTGCATTCGGTGTTATTTGTCTGTGACTCTGGCTTTATACCTTAAAATATCGCCTGTCATCCTCTTGTAGCTTGCAGAAAGCTGAAATAAAATTGAAGCTGGCACAAAAGCTGTGCAATGTGTGCTCTGGCTAACTTGGTAAGATGTGATGCTGCAAGGATGCCCGACCTAGGCTAGGTCTGTGCAGCTGGTTGAGCCCAAACTGTGCACATCTGGCAGCAGCACCCACAAGAGTGGGGCTGAGGCAGCCTCAGCCCCATCAGAGGATGCTCACAGTGTTAACTGTAGCCATCAGAGGGGCTATTTACATGCCTAAAGTTAATCACAAGCATAAATCTCTGTAGGATCAAGGCTGCAGAAGAAACTAAGAGAAGACACTGAAGAGGCATATGTCACCTGGGGCTGTGGTGGAGAGCTCACTGAGACTTAAATATAACATTTGAGAAAATGAGTCCATTTGTTTCAAAGGCATCCTGAACATTGGCATTTAGTAATTCTGTAATGGATCTATTTAACTAGTCCTATAGCTGAAATATCCTTAACAAATATTTCCTATAATAGCACTTAAAGAGGGAGTGCAAGGACAGAAATTTTAAAGGATTATTGCTGAGTTCCAGTTTTGAGGGCTTTCAAAATACAAAGGTAATTTTTCTCCAAATTTGGCTCAATATTTAACAAATTGAGTGAGATCAGGAAGTAACCCGAGGTCAACATTTTTAACTGACTTGTTTGTTAAAATGTCGCAGCTCTGCAACAGCAACAAGAACAAATACATGTTGCATTCAAAGGTAATTCAAACAATCCCTGGAAACTTCATAATAAAATCACCAATGGGGAGCAAGACTGAAACAATGGAAACAAGGAAGAAACCTTTCTGTGGGAGATGGGAAAAGCTCACAGACCTGGGATCTGGAATCAGAAGAAAAGTCAGATCTCAACCTTAGCTGTAGTGATTAACTACCTTAACTCTAGTAATTGTTAATGAGTGCTCAGCATGAGCCCGGCCAAACTGGCATTTGTTGAGAAGCAAGATGGTCAGGTTGCATCCAAACAGAAGCAGTCCAGAAAATGTGGAAGTAAACCATGTAGTGTGGAAGCAGCAGTCTTCAAAAAATTTCTCATCCTCGTGGCAACCTGCACAGTGGCTGCTGGATTGCTGGTCTTCAGGTAGTGTTGGGTGCCAGCTTTGATGAAAAGCAGCTCTTTGCAGGCCCCGTCTTGTCAGAGGCACCTGCACCGCTGGGCCTCCAGGATCTGAGAGTGAACATTGTCCCTCAGGTCACTGCAACAATCGCTCATGGTGGTTTAGCAGGTAGATGTTAATCGGGCTGTCCACATCACCAGCCCTTTGCAGATCACCAGCAAGGGCTCTCTAGGCCACGGGTGGCACACAGCCCCGTTTCAGAGGCAACGTGCTATAATAATGTATCCCTAACCATGCTTTATACCAATAAGTAGGCTATAACCCTGTCAAGGTGTGCTGGTGACTCTATAAACCATGAGACCTGAATGGTCAATGGTCGAGTGGTTTAAAGCTGTCACCAGAATACTGAGATAGCCTTATAAGCCTTGTGCTGCATGGCTGGGGATACATTATTCACTATAATATATGGTAAGAAATACCTGCACAGGGTCTGAAATGAACTGCTTTAGCCACTAGCCAGCATGGCTAGTGATCAGGGAAATCTGTCAGCATTTTCATGTGCAATGGGAGGCAAAAAGAAACAGACACTGGAGGAGAACTCATTTTCTCTGTATAGAAATTGGGTTTGGGGCAGGGGATGGAGGTGAGCAGAACCAAGCATAGAAAAGCCTCTCACCTGCACTTTCTGTCACAGGGCTGACACCCAGGGCTGGTGGCCTTCAGAGCTGTGTGGCTCCACATGCCTTCACAGCCCTTCTTCTGTTTTGTGGAGAGCCCAGGAGTACAAGGGCTGCCAGTTCACTGCTGCTCAGGGAAATCAAGTGGGAACCTGGTGTGAGGTCCAGCCTGGAGGCAGGAGTGCGGGGGCAGTGGCCAGAGATGTTGTGAGAAGGACCATGGTCTGGTCATTTGCCAGGAGCCTCTGCTTTCTGTCCTGCCTCAATATGTACCACAAGCACTACAGGGAAAGTCTAATAGTGGCAGCTACACCACCGGGCAGGCAAAGGTGATTTGCCCCATCCATCCGTACACCAGTCACATCCTGGGTAGCCAAGAGGCAGGGGATGGAGGTATCTGTACACACATGTACATGCAGGCAGATGGTCCCACGGCCAGGACCTGGGGCTCTGAGAGGATATCCAGCACTTTTACACCTTCATCTCTCCAGGCACAACCAGGCCTGGTGTGCATGTATGTGACTGCAGGGGTGAGGTCTGGGTGGAACGGGGTGAAGGGGTGCCCCAAATCAAATCACCAGCAAATGAAGAAAGCCATGAGGGCTTTGAAGGGGCTCTGGAGGGGTTTGGGCTAAGCCTCTGTCACCAACAACCTTAGCAAATAAAAGATTTCCTCATCGTGAAAGCCTATCCTGCTCCAGCTAGAGGACACAAAGTCCCTGAGAGCATGCCTGTGTGAGTACCCTTTGGCAGCAGGGGTGACGGGGAGAAACAAGGAGAGCTTGGGGGATTGCATTAGGAGATGGGAGGGGAGGGAGGAAACCCCTCCTCCTGAACAATGCATGCAGCTGAAATTGCCTGAAGGGCTTGGCTGGCTTGCTTTATTTATTGCATATGCATATATACCTACATAGATACATATGGCTATATATGTATTTTTCTCCCCCAGGTTTTATCATTTCTCAGGAAAGGACCCAGGGCATCCCTTCGCACTGCAGCAGCCAGGAGACAATAGTGCCGCCCGGGAAGCAGGGGAGAGCCCGGCGGTGATTGCTGGGATCAGTAGCTGGGAGACAGGGCTGAGGGCGGAGGAATCCGAGCACAGGGCTGCCCCCGGCTCCCCTGTCATGTTAAGAGCCCGTCGGCGGAGAGGAGCTGTGGGGCGCAGGGAGGACGGGGCGGGCTCTGAACGCGGCCGCCCTGGCATCCTTCTGTTCTCCGTACGGGGACATTGCCTGTCCGCCTCCCTCTGCACTGCCTCGCCTCTCCCTACTGTGCTCACGTCAAATGTTGGCTTCCCTTCTTTATTGAAACCCTCGGAGCGGACAGCGGGGTGACAGGCACCAGGAATTTGCGGAGGATGGAAGAGGAGGAGAAACAAGTTTGTGTTTGTTGAGGGGAAGCTGTGTCCATTGTCCCCCTCCCCAGCCGGGCTGGGCTGTGCCTGGGGATGAGCAGGGCTGGGAGCTGGGGCTCACAAGGCAGCAGGAGACACTTCCCAGTCACCTCTGCCCCATCCCACTCACCCCATCCCAAACCACAGCTCTCTGTCACGCCCTTGTCCCTGGTGGGCTGAGGTCCTGCTTCCTACTGTCCCCACCACAGACCTAAACCCTCATCAAATAAAGATTTCCCCTGTAACACCCATTTGCCCCATGCCAGTAGGAGCAGGTCAGTGGGCTCTCAGCACCAGAGAAGGACTCTTCTCCCTCTGTCCAGCCCTGGGCAGACCCCATAGTTTATAGGTTCTCAATATATTTTGAATCCCAATTTCTTCTAAAACTTGCACTGAGTAAGATCTCACTTCAAGCCCATGCTTTTCTGTCCTACCTGATTTCTTTTTTAGCAAATTTTTAAAAAAAGCTACCATTCCCCAGAAAATACTTCTTGTTATCATCCACCCAAAAGTAGTACAAAATACATTAGAAAGTCTCTTCTCTAATGGTTTTTTATATTTGATGTCAGTTAAGATAAAACTAATGGTGTCAAGCAATATAAGGAAGGGGAAGATTAAACAAAATCTATCCTCTGCAAAAACAAAGCAATCAATATAACATTATCCTGCTGCAGTGTCTTTCAACTTGCTTTGATTTGTGGATCCCTAGAAAATTTCTCAAGAAGGCTTAGCAACCCCCTAGAAAATTCACAAGTCCTAACCACTGGAGAGCATTGGTGAAATTGCTTTTTTCACCCTCCTTGTGAGGAGTCCATGTTCTACCAGGAATCTGCAGACCACAGGTTGAAAAATACCATTCGACAGGATACCAGTTCAAATGTAATTAAGACTGACTAAATAAGGACCAACTAAATACAATACTATTGTTATTGTACTCTCAGATCCATCTTACTTGGAGAATCCAAGTTTTGCCACCTCTGGGAAGCATACAGGAGCTTCGTCACTCTGGTCCCATCTTGCAGGCTTATCTGCTGTTCATAATATCCAGTTCCTCTGTTCACCACATAAGAAAAATGTAAGTGATTATAGACAGCTGGAAAATTTCTGAACATGTTTTTCTCTTGTAGAAAAAAAGGACTTTGATTTTAAAGGTACTCTCCCCTCACCCTCAACAACCATAAAAACAAATTAATGATCAAACCCACTGTTCACTTTCATTTCCTATTTTTGATGCTGCTTTATGTTTCATTTTGCATTTCTGGCTGAAGTTAAACATTTCTGGACAGGGGAACATCACTTGTTTTTAACTCAACTAGTACAAGAAAAATAGGAAAACAGGAATAAAAATGGCTTGATATTTAGGTTACAAAATATTTTAGTTCTGTAGGCCATATGCTGATACTGTCAACATAACACTCATGAGACCTTGAAAAATTGAAGGCGAGAAGTTTAAACAACTAAAAAACTACAAAACTTCTACAGAATTTCCTTTTCATGAAAAGAAAATGGAAATACAGCAGTAGCTATGCTTGAAACTAGAGCAGACAGCATCCAGAAATATTGCAAAAAATGTCAAAACAGAAAAGCTGGGTTTTTTCCAAGTTGTTCTACAGATCTTTAGAGATGCTGCTCCACAAAATAATGAGTGGTTCATTCACCAACCCATCAGCTTGGGAAATATATGCAACACAAATTCATTTGTTTCCAGCTAATTGCACTTTCATTTCCTCCTCCCATCGTTGCGAGGCTGTGCAGGCTGGGGTTCGAAGCAGTGCTTCCCAGGCTGTGTTTCATGTGCCACCCCCAGTACCCAATCCCCACCACAGTGGTACCCAGCCCAGCCAGGAGGCACGGCTGCCTTCTCTGCTTGTGATGTTCTGGGAAAAAAATGTTTGCAACCCACAGTTTTAGAGCAGGAAGGGGCTGACAATCAGTCCTCTTATGTTTTATTTCTGGCTCCTGTCATTGGCACCCTGTACAGC
The DNA here is from genome assembly GCF_009819885.2 of Catharus ustulatus. Classification (NCBI taxonomy): domain Eukaryota; kingdom Metazoa; phylum Chordata; class Aves; order Passeriformes; family Turdidae; genus Catharus; species Catharus ustulatus. The sequence goes on along the minus strand of NC_046228.1, from coordinate 19,192,543 downwards.
TGTAGTCAAACAAATGAACTTCTCTACATCTTAGTTACCCTTTCTGTAAAATGAAGGTAATAATATTTATCCAGCTGGGATGCTGCAAGGAGTAATTAATGTGTACAAATCACTGTGAGTTCCTCTAACAAAGTGCAAATTGCATTAGTCCCCACAGAAACTGGTAATAGGTTTGTGTCTTCCTCCACTGAAAGTCTGACCTCAATCCCCTGGGGTAATCTTGAGGAAAAACTCTTCCTACTATTTGTATTGTAGCAGCTCACAGGACTCCTCCAGTGCCAGAAGCCCCATCGTGCTCAGGGCTGCACGTTCATACAGTAACACGCACCCAAAACTCTGAGACCTGGTGTGGGAGCTGGGGAAATCTGGGAGAAGGGAGGGATTAACTCTCTTTCAAAGGTAAATAAACAAGGCACAGAGAGGAAGCCTTTGGTAATAAGTACCAATATAAGTCTTTTCAGAAGATTTACCTCACACTGCCTTCCTGACTCAAGCTGAGTTTTCACTTTGTTTTGCTGGACATCAATCTTTCCCATTCTGGTGAGTGACAGACCGGACAGATGGCGATGGATGGAGCTCACTTCTTAGGGGTGCTCAGAGACAGCAGTGTTAGGGCAAGTCAAGGCTCACAGATGGAGCACATTAGGTGGCCTTGGGTAGGATAGGTGGCCATCAGTCCAGTTCTTCATCTCATTCTCTTTTGGAGACCTGGGTAGATTTGATGTTCTAATTTCTTAACATTTTCAGGCATCCTTCTGCTATGGGAAAAGAGAGAACAAGAGAATCCAAGAAAGAAAGACTAGTTAAATTGGTTTTGTAAATCTTTGTGCATAAATATACAGGGAAATGTGGATTTCCAACAGCTGTCTCAAGTGCATTGCTACTAAACCCCTTCTAATGCCAGTACCCAGAGGGGTCAGCAGACTTTTTCGGTGAAGATACCACTGCTGTTACATCCCCTGCTTTCTGAAAGGTCCATAGGTATTTCTTGTATGGAAGTCCAACCACCAAGGGGACCCCTAATTCCAGAGGCTACTCCCACTGGTTTTAGCAGCAGGAAGCAAGATAAGGAGGTGTGGCCCATGTCATCTCACCACCAATGGCATGATGAAGGATAAAACTTGGCATGATCAAACAGCTGGCAACATAAATACAGCAGTAAAGGCTCTGGTGATGCAAGTAATTCCCATCTCATGGAATTCAGAGGGCAGTGTTGCTGTGCACCAGAAGACTTTACCCTCTAGTGCCATTAAGCCATAGACTCCTGTAGTGGCCAAGCAAACACATGTTGGAAAGGAGCCACCAAGAGAAAGGGCACCTTCCCTTCAGAGATCCTCCCAGAGCAGCCAGCAGAAGCTGAGAAGGATTTCCCTTCCTCCCCTTCCTTCACCTACCTGCTAAGTGCCCACACTGCACACCTCTCCAGCTGGGGTTCCTTCTCCAGTGGTCAACCTCTGCCTGGAGAACTGGGAACCACACCTTTGATAGGCAGCATCCAAAGCTGGCTTTTTGAACATTGCTGTGCAAGGATGGGAGGAGGAGGGGAGGGGAGTGGGGGAAGAGGAGAGGTACAGACACAGCACTCCTTGGCAGTGATTTATAGACTGGGTCAGGCACAAATTGACTCGTATGCAAGAAATGTAAATGGAATCGAGACTTTTGATGGAGAAGCTCATTTTCAGACTTAAACGCTTTAGATTAAACACACTCACACACAAATGCTGGCGGGGAGGGTGTTTTATATAATTTACATTACAAATCAATTCATTATCCACAGAGGCAGGTTGCACTGATTTTCAAGGATCGGAGATTTGATGAAGAGGATTCATTTCAAGAAATAAACCTTTTAAATTAACCGCAAGATGAGGGAAATTTCTTTATTTAAAAAATGCGCCAGCCCCTTCTTTGTTTCTTTTATTATTATTAATATTATTTTCCATCTGGCTCTGGGTCATTAAGGAGGGTCCAGAAGTCACAGATTGCCTTTCTAAGGGAGGGGAGCTGAGAACTTCGAATGTCACACATTTTGTCTGGCTCCAAACCTTTCATTTATTGCAACACAATTTCCTACCTGTGGTTGGCTCTGCACACCATTATGTGCTATGTGCCAGGACTGATTTAGCAGGGAATGTCCTCTCCACCTTGAACTTGAGAGGAGAAAAATCCCTTGAGAGTGGATGTGGGAGAATCATGAAAGACAGACTTTCAGCAGCCTCAGAAGAGAAATGCCCTTCAATCTATAGATGAAGTCCCCTAAAGTTTTAGCAAGGTGTGGGATTCTGGAAAACCCAGCTATAACAAAGGCAGATGGCTTTGTAGGGGAACATTTGAGGACCAGGGATAAAGAAATGGAACAAAAGGAAACTCCAGAACCAAGTCCTCACATCCCATCCTGCCCTAGCAGTGTGCAGATCACAGTGGGCAGCAGCCACACTGGAGGCAAAGCAGGAGAGAAAATTGCTGAAGGATGTGTAACACATTGCCCTGTTCTTCCTTGGCAAGGCTGCAGTGTACCACCTTTGACAAAGACTCTTTCTCACATCCTAAACCACCTAATTTGTTCCCCTCTAGTCATTCCTGGCTACAGCTCTCTCATAACTCCCAACTACTGCTCCTATAACCTGGCTGCAGACACAGCCTCCCAGCTCCCCACCATTCTGGCTGGAAAAGACAGGCAAAGCAAGATCTGAATGGAACACAAGCACGGCCTGTCTTTCCTGAGAACTCTTTTTTAAAGATACTTTCATGCCCAAGTGGTTGGGCATTGTTCCTAGTAGAACAAGAGTCAATCCTCAAGAAAGACAACTGCTCACCTGACTGTAGACAACCACCTCAGCTGTGTGTGCTGGGCCTGGGCCAAAGAACAGCTGATGGCTGGGAATGGGCACCTTCTGGGTCCTGGAGGGACCTGAATCCCTCAGTGTTCCAGCAAACCTTCCAAGGCCCCATGGGGGGCCTTCCTGAAGCCCTTCTCCTATGGGAGGACCGTGTGGGAGTGCATGTCTGGCACAGCAGTGTCCCAGGAGGGGAAGAGCAGTGTCTGCCCCACCTGAGAGTCCCAGTGCAGGGCCAGGGCCAGGCAGCAGCACCTGGGCTGGAGGGGAGCCAAAGCACCAGGGTTAACAACCCTGATCTTGGGAAAAAAAGGCACGGGATCTTTAATGACCACAAATGGCTAAGACTTTTGCTTTATATCTCTTCCAAAAAGCAATTATGCACATTTTAGCTGGGGAGCTTTTATTCTCATGCAGATGGGGTAGACAGCACAGTGTCTTCTCCCAAGCACATGCAGACCTGGTCACTACAAGTGCACAGAACAACATGAAACATGTTTGACCTTCACAACTTTCCTTTACAGACCAGCAAGCTAAAACCCTGAAGGAATTTTCCTGAGTGAGTTTGTCCAAGGCAACATTCACCACCTCATTCAATATTTGCCTGCAAAAAAAATGCCAATTATTAAGAGACAGTCCTGGCTGGGCATCAATAGGCAGCCAGGTGTGAGAAGTTGAAGAGAAATACATCTCATTAATGTGGAATTGTTTTTAGGTTAATAATCTTGCGTTAATTTTCCTTTAAAATATTGTCTTTGACCGTTAAACGCTCGCACTGTTATAAAAAGAACGTAATAAATGATCTTGAAGCAAATTCTCCTGCCAAATGTCATAATTTATTTGCATAATTAGCTCTTAATTTTAATTCAATATGCAAATCCACGCTTCCTTTAAATTGCAGCAGCCTGTTTCCCAGCCCTGGCTGCCATGAATTTATTGTGAGGCGGCTGTTTGAAAAGGCAGCTTCACTGCCTTCTGGGGATGGCTGCCTGGGGGAGGGGGTGCCCACCGCCAATTCCAGTCACTTTTTGTTTGGGTTTTGTTTTGGTTCGCTTCTTATTAAGTTGGACCCCAGCCTGCTTCAATCCCTGAGCATCCCCATTTTCCTCCCAACAAGTCCTGTTTCCCTTTGTCTTCCTTCTGCATTCTCTCTCTTTTTTTTTTTCCCTTTTCTTCTTTGGAGAAGACAATGTTGATCCTCCATATTCCCATCCCCTTGCACCTCCATGAAAGGCTCTGGCTCAAGGCAGCCTGGCAAGTGCTCTGCTCTCCTCCCCTCTTCAGCTCTTTTTCCCCAGCCCTTCCTTGCTAAATGCCTTTTTCCAGTGCTCCCCTCCTCGTGGAGGAAGGTGACGGGGAAAGGCTTGGCTTTCCTGTGTGGTTGTATCCTCAAGTCCCCCTCCATGGCCAGAGCAGCTGCAGATGACCAGAATCCCGTCCTGGCACTGGAGCACGGGACTGTGCTCACACTGAGCTGTTCAGGGACCCACAATGGGGGACAATGGGGCAGTCCTGGCTGCTCCCCTACAGTCATGCACTGCAGAGCCAGAGCAGGGATGCTCCCCTGCCTCACACCCTCCCCATCCCAGCTTCCCTCTGCATCTCAGAGGAGAGTGGGAGCACAGGCAGCTCAGGCTTCAGGCCACACCCGGGCACCGGGCACAGCTCTTTCCCAGTGCCCTGGGATATGCAGCCATCTGGCACCACCTCTGCTACAAGGAAAACATCCAAATAAAACAGCTTACAGGTTTCTGCTCCTTCCCTCTCTTCCCAACCCAAAACTGAAAAAGGATTTCAGCAACCTCCATGTCCCTCCAGGTAAAGAGAGAGACCTGGGGACAGGTGACTTTGAGAGGAAATCAGAGAGGTGTTGGAGTGAGAAATCCTGCTCCCCTCTGTCCTGCTCCCCAGCTGCCCAGGCTGTGTAACCACCCTTGGGGTGAGCAGCACGGGCACTGCCCCTGGCAGGTCTCTAAGGCCGGCATGGAGCCACGGGAGCAAAACCTCCAGATGTTTTTAGGCACCTTGCCTCCTTGACAAAGGCTGATCAGTGAGGGCGGAGGCTGCTGTATGCTTCAAGTCCCGCTGGCTTCACATCTCAGGATTTGACTGTGGGCACAGGAAGCAAGAAGGGCACCCGGAGATCCTGCCCTTGCACTTCACAGCACTGGAGAGATAGGTGATAAAATAATGTGACCAGAGTTTTGCACACAGGTTAAGGAATTAAATAAAAGGGTGAAACAAATTAGCCTAGACAATAGAAGATCTTCTTCACTGTGGAGGGATTTGGGGGAGAGGGAGATAATGAAATGTGGCTTCATCAAAGCCGAGGCAGTTTGCCCGCTGCTCTCCCCTGTAACTCTATCGTGTTCACCTCCCAGGACAGGACAGGCCAGCAGCCCTGCCTGGTGTCGGGTGCCCTCCCTCCCCTGGGAGCAGGGGAGGGATGCTGGAGCCTTTGCAGAGGGAGGGTTTGTTTTGGGGGCTGTAGGAAGGAGAGGGTGTTGGTATCTCATTACAGGCCTTAGATCTCTGGAGGGGAAAAGAAAACGGAAAAAAAACCCCCTCGAACTCAAACCACAGGCCTTTGTTAGAAATGCTGTCCGGGAAGGAAGGAAGAAGACAGGAACAGCTCAAATTCAGTCCTTCGATAATTAAAGCTTGCAAAAGAATAAAAGGGGAGGGCAAAAAAATAAATAAAAAGGTCCTTCCCTCCTCCCACCTGCTCCCAAAACAGCGCTGCTGTGACTTCCCCGGGGAACAAAGAGATGTGGTGAGAATGGGCTTTTGCTTGATCCTGCAGTGTCTGGGAGGGAGCAGCGGGACAAACGTGTGGCCCTGCAGATGGGAGCCCCTCATCAAAGCTGGGGAAAAATAGGGGGGAAATGTGTTTTTCTGTTTCACTGATCATCAGAGCATGACTAGGACTTCCTGATCCGAGGAAAATTTGGAAACTGAAGACAAAAACATTTCCATTCCAAAACTGAGCAGAAAGAAGTCAAACCTTTGTGTTTTTCTGTTAAGCAAAAGAAGAAGAAAATTCAGCCACTGGGCAACCCACAGACAGACTCCTACTGCCTTGGTTTGGCTGACAAGAGCATCTTAAGAAATGCATGTAAGCCCAGCACAATTTGGGATTTGTTTCTGCAACACAGCAGGGGCCTGGGTGTGTGTGGGGTGGTTCCCAGGAGCTCTGTGGGGGCAAGCAAAAGGGATTGGTGCATGACATGTCAAAGACTTCCCACTGCCTTCAGCAGAGGATACACCTTTCTCCTGCACCCACCTGCTGCGTGTCTTGGGACCTCATGTATGTCACCTTTGCGTCCAAGGATTTGGTTTTTTTCACTCCCTCTACTGCCTCTATTACTTCTTACAGCTTCAGACCTCCAATAATGGTTTTTCCCAAGTGGACTCTGCTATTTTCCAGTTAACAGTGATGCTGCTGAAGCCCGGGCTGCAAACAAGCACGTGGAAGTTAAGGCAGAAAGGTGTTCCTTACAGTTTCCCCTGTGGCACTGAGCAGTGTGTATCAGTCACTCTTCTGTGCCTCAGTTTCTTCCCCTAATAACTGGGGATAAGATGCTCTCAGGGTCTGGCAGTCAGGTGCAGGAACCAGCTCTTTGCTGACAGGCACTAACAATGTGCAGAGCACTCCTGCCAGTTGTGTGCTTTACCAGGGCAGCATGGATGCTGCTCTGTCATATGGCAGCACACCTCTGGGGCTTCCTGATTCCCTCTCCATTCCCAGGCACAGCTCTGCAATCCCAGCTTTTGCACCTCAAAACCCAAATGACCAGAACCTTCACACTGTGTGTTGCACATCACAGGGACAGGACACACAGCCAGAAACAGGTGGCTGGGAGCCACCATGATCCAAGTGTGGGGCTGCAGGCAGCTCGTTGCTCTGCACTCCTGTCTGCCAGAATGGAGCTTTTTCAAGATAGAGATAAATAAAAACCCCTTAAGAGCTCAAGAAACAGAACAAAAATGATACAGTGAGAGCATTTTAAAACAGCTGATGTCGTGTCTCCTGGAGGCTGGCTTTGCAAGGCCAGCATGGCCAGTTTTGAGGTGCTGCTGTGGGGTGACACCAGCTGACTGCTGCACTGGACTAGGGAGAGATCAGAGCCTGCTATCTGCCCTGGCACAGCCCTGCTGAGTGATTTGGGGCTCATGAGCCTTTCACCTGCTTGGCTTATCTAAACCAGAGCTGGTGGGTGAAGATGATCTCTCGCTTGCCTGGGATGGACTGCAGTAGGATCTGTGTGTCATCCAGCACCTTGAGGCTCCTTGGGAGTGCAGTGATGGGCAGGATTCCCAAAGCTGGTGGAGCTGTGTGCTTTGGTTGCAGTCTCTAAACAAGCAACCTTATTATGCTCCACTCCTACAGACTAGGAAAATTTGCATCCTTTAAGGCTAAAGGAAGAAAAAACACCCCAAATCTCTCTCCCCATTCTGCCTGATCCCCACAGGCTCAGAGCCCTCCTTCACAGTCAGAGGGCTCAGGACACGAGGCCAATCAAGCAGTTGGATTGCCTTAGCACGCCTTACTGCTCTATAATACCTGCCATTCTCCATGGTTGAGTCTGTTTGTGATGCTAGCCATATCCAGGGGGTTATACTGCTGCATTTTTCCAAGTCCATGCTGCCCTTCTGCTAAATGCTGCCTTCTGTCTTGCTTAGTTAATGGTTAAACTGGTTGCCAGCTGCACCAAGGCTGGCCCTTTGGCTACCTCCCTGGCTGGCCTAGCAGGAGGGCGCTGGCAGGACTCCCCAAATCCACCCCAGCTCCCCAGGAGCGTTCCACACAACGCCTGTGGAAGTGTACAAAGTGTCAACCTCAGCGTAGTTTTTAACCTGGAGTGATAGCTTTACTGATTTGCCACTTTACTACTCTTGTTAATGAATTTTTAATCTTCTTAATGACATTAAACACGGAAAGTAATTAAGGAAAACAAGTTTGAAACTGCTGACTTAAACCCTTTATTCAGAACTATTTAATGTAGAATTAATTTGATTTTGCCCATTATTCAAATGAACACATTACCTTCCTGTGCATTGGCCTCTTTTCCTTTTTTTTCCCCCTCTGTGTGTGTGTGTGTTTTGTTTTATTAAATATATCTTACGATGCTTTGTCCTTTTTGCTTAGAGGTAACCAGAAAGTTCCCCCCTCCCAATGACACCAAGGGTCAGCCTTTGGTATGTCTCATGGGTCTTGTAAAGTCTCCTTGCATCAGGAGTTCATCTGTGGCTGGGAATGGAGCTAGCATGCCTGAAATACCAGGTTGCTACCACCTGCTCGATTAGGAAAGAAACGAGCTCTCCATGAGTTCTGCTGGGCTGCATCCCCAGCACAGGACAGCACTGCAGGGAGAGAGGCCACAGTGGTTTACACCAGACCCCCTGGCCCCTGCAATGGAGACAGTCTGATGTGAGCCCCTGAGGAAAAGCAGAAAAAGCAGATGCTCAACTTTGCCTTAAAGTGAAAGAGAGGGGTCCTCTCTTCGCTGGCATCATAAGCTAGACCCCATCTTTGCGCCCTTCTTAGATATTCTTGCCTCTGACCCACAAGTACAAAGACAGCAGACATTCACTTGGCACTGCCCCCCAATGGACCTTTCCTTCCTCCACCCTGGCGATAAACCCTGCTACCACTTGGAGCCTGAGCATCTGGCCTTGTGGACCTGTTTCCATTCGGACAAGGATTCAATGCTGTCAATCAGTTACATTCCTGCTGTGATTTTGCTAACTTTACTGCACACTGTGTCTCAAACCCTGACTCCAAAATGTTGGGAAACTTTCAACAGTCAATAAGTTTTCAGCTGCCAGAGGTCTCTGGCTCTGCCCCACCAGCAGCTTCCTGAGAAGCTCTACTTGCACTCTGTGACATATTACAGCTCTTAGGTTCTTCATCTGATTTTCTGCCTCACCCTCAGTGTATTTGGAAGCAGTGGAACCCCTACAAGTACCCTGGATTCAACCTCCAGTCAGTTCAAAACTCAGCTCTGCCCCAGGTAGATGTGGTGTTGATTTGATGGGAGGAGCAGACTAGATTCCACTGCCAACTGGGCTGAGAAGGGCAACTGGTCCTTGTATCCAGAGGTCCCTCATTCTCTTTGCTATCAGGAAGCCACTTCTGCCATTCCAATGCACTGTATAAATAAGCTGTTTTCTCTGCAGCCACCTGCCTGGCAGAGTAGGTAATGTCAGTGGAGCCACACTGGCTAGTCTGCTTCTGAAACAATGAGAGTTGTCCAAATATTTGTGTGCACAGGAAGGATTACTGGATGACAGAGCCAATTTGGGACCATAAATCCAGCAGATGTGGTGAGAGTCTCAGCTACAAAGAAGTGCAGCTAAAGCACACATCTGAATCTGTCTCTCAGACCTGAATTCGGGAATGCCAAGGTTTTGTACAAAAAACTTCCTGTACCTTTCCCTGAGCAGAAAAAAACCTTATTGAGCATTGCAGTGGGAAAAAAAACCTCAATAAAGCTGCATAGAGCACCCAGTTCTTCATGGATCTGTAACACAGTGACTACAGGACAGCAAGCCCCAAATCTAAAGCTCAGTATTCTGTTGGAGCAATGGCTTTGTTTTGTGGGTCAGTGGTGAGCAGCCAGGTCCTTTGTGACGTATGCTTCTCTTTGCAAAGACACACACTGATTCAGTGTGCACTGGAAGTAATGACATCCCTTCCCTTGGCTCTAGTACATAACTGGATCATTCCTCAAGCTGGAATATTAAACATGCCGGCAGATTGTCATTAAAACCCTCTTTACTTTATTATGTGTTTTTGCTTCAACGGCCAAAACTGGAGGAAAGAAAGAGAGCAAACAATTTCCCCGCATGCTGGCTGGAAGACAGTCCATGAGCACTGAGCTGACTTTAGCAGGACCTTTTCCCAGCAGATGAAACAACACTGTAGAGCAGCACGTGGGATGGGAGCATTGTTTCAGACTGCAAACGGTCCCACCATGGTACCTGACCTCCTCACAGTCAAGACTGCACTTTAATGTGATAACAGATGTCATAGTCCCTTTGGGCTTTTTGCAGGCAGCAAACTGAGGCATTGAACAAATGAAGTGACTTGGAAAAAAATCAGCTGGAGAGGAGAAGAGAGTTCAGGTCCCCAGAGTAGCTGGTGACTGATCTCTCACCTTCAGTCTCTAGTGCTCTTTTATTGACGTACCTGGATGACCCAGAACAGACTCAGCATGTCAGAGTTGGATCCTGGAGCATCACAGTGGTCTGCTCAGCACAGACTTGGGGAACTTGCTGAGGAATGAACACCCAATTCTCCTCACCTATTGCCTTAACGACTTCAAGCTTTGCATTATGACCAAATTATTTTCATATCATATCTGGCATCCAGCTGCTAGCCAGAACTTGACAGGCTAGATAATGTGCCATCTTGGGCAATGGTCTGCTCTATGCTTTCAACATCAGGTCTGCTGTTTGATTCTTCCATGTCTTGCACACTTCCTCTCTTCCTAATAGCAGGACGACAGAAACATGAGGACAGACATGCAACTCATTATCACTGTAATGCAAATTGCTCCTCTACATTTAGCAGAAAAGCAGCAGAAAGAAAGGGCCACAGCTACCTCCTCCCAACCTTGCTGGGCCACCCAGACTGGTTGCCTTTGAGCAAACTGGCCTATCCCCACCGCCAAAAGGGGTTCTCAGTATTAGCTGATGGCAGGAGCTGTTGGGGAAGACAGCAGTGAGGGACAAGCCTAGCCATGGGAAGGGGAAGGTTCCAGACATGAAGAGGGACAGTGAAAAAGCAGTGGAAAGGAGGAAGGATGGAGAAGAGAAAGGCGAGGGAAAGGAGAGGATTTCAGGTGTCCACATACCCTTCCTGGCACCAGGGGCAGCAGCCTGCTTTCAGGGCTCTGGCCTGTGCTCCATTTCCAATTTGGCTTGTTTGAGAGCATAAACCTCCCTCCAGTCTGGGCGCCAATAAAAGAGGCAGCTCTGCAGAGTCTGCACTCCGCTGTGGCAAGCTGCCGACTTTCATTTCTTTTTACTACTGACTTTGTGTGTCTCTCGCCCCTTTCTCCCATTCTGGGGACTTTATGGACTGAGACGCAGCATCCACCTTCCCCAGAGCAGGGGCTGGCTCCAGCCCTGGAATTCCAGGAAATTTCCAAGGTTGTCTGGACAGCAGCAGCCAGAGACACGGGGTGGTGTTTGCACCACCCAGCCCTGTGCAAACATCGGGCCGTGCCCCACCAACACAGTCATCCTGTGAAGGATGTTCAAATCCCTATCACAGGCTGGCCCTCCTTCTCCTTCCAAAAGGGCATCTACACATCCACATTGCCTATCCCTGCTGCAATTCTCTGGCTGCTGTGCAGCCTGGTCCTTGCCTCCATGCCTTAGTGGAGGTGCCCACTGCTCACCTCAGTCACTCACAGGAATAAGCTCAGGAAGGAAGGCCTGTGTAGGTGCGAGAGAGACTGCTACCTAACATGCTGGTGACTCTGCAAACTGATTAGGCAATTAAAATGTTTCAAAGAGGAGAAGAACAAATGACAAAGAACAAATGAAAGTGAAGCACAGCCAGGAACAAACCTGGCTGGAAAACAGTACCTTACACACAACTCACCACAGTAGTTCTGCATGCCAAACTGGCAGGCAAAAAGCCAACCATCACTCTGAACAGAAGTTCTGGCTGAGAAATGTGGGTTTTCCAAGTAAAGGTGTCCTTTTTTCTAGCACTTTACACCATTCTTTTCTTCTCATAGAAGGTCCAGTCCCTCCCTGTCTCTGAACAAGCACTCATTTTCTCAGAAATGTCCATGGAAGAACCATTTCCCAGCCACAGGCTTGTATCTTCATGCTCCAGTCTTGTACCTTTCCTGCCCCAAAGTCCTGCTTGTGTTTTGCTCTATCTTTGCTCTATCCAACAGGGAAGCAGGTTCCAGAAAAAGGACCCAGGATATTGAGAAACATGTGATTTGGGTTTACCTTGTACCAAACAACTGGCCTACTGACAACCCTCCATATGCACCTGTGTTGGTGCTTTTGATGTCCCAAATGCAGCTGGGCTGTCACAGACAGCTCCAGAGCGGAACAGGAGGCAACGAGATGGGTTTTTTCCTCATGCAAGTTGCATTCTGAAGTTAACATTAAGTAGCTTTGCAAATCTTGGCCTCCAGCACCCCTGCTGGCTGCTCCCTCCTCTGCTCAGCAGCACACATGTGGACATTTGATTTCTGACACACACCCTGTGCATCATGATTATTGCACATTTCATTATGCCCCCTGCACGTTTTGTATGACACACTCCAACATGTACATGTCCAAATTCCCAAGCTCTTGGGAGTGTTCCATTCTGGCTTTGCCATGCTCATGGCTGCAGTTCAGGACACATATGTGAAGATGCTCTGTGGTGGCTCTGTGTATGAACATCCATGAGTTGGCTTTTGTCTACGAGATCATGCATTTGGGCCCCAACCCACATATATCGTATGGCTAAATCATAGACTTTGATATTTATTTTGTCCCATCTATGCCTCTACTCTATATGTATGTGAAAGTATATTATGAAATTATAAGCCATATCCCGTAATATCTACTTCACATATAGTTGGTTTGTGAGTAGGGTGGTTCTTTTTATTTTATTTTTTTGCATGGGTACCAGTGAGTACATGAACAGCAGAAGAGGAAGAAAGATCACACTGAGAAATCAAATATCTTGGTATTTGTATTTGTGTTTCTTCTTCATGAGTCTTTCTTTGCCTGGAGGAGCCACTTATAGGGCTGAAATACTGCAAGATCTGGTCTTCTTGTAGTATTCCTACCATCCAGGGAGTGAAACACCCTGAGCAGAACAGATCTTACATTATTTCAGCTTCACAGAGTGCTCCCTGAGGCACCGGCGAGAAACATAAGCACAGCTACAAAGGCTCAGAAAATGCTTGCAACACAGATGCAAGTGCTGAATTCCAGAGCTCCTTCCTCAGAGGAACATGTGGCCAGACGCTTTGACCACCCTGGCTGGGCCATGCTGCAATGCCTGGGTGGGTGTCATGCAAGAGATCTACCTTGAATTCAGGTGACAGTGTGTTGAGCCCCATCCAAACTGCAGGAACAGGACTGTGTGAGTGTTGGCAAGTTCACGGTCCATGACTGGAAGTGATCACTCTTCCAGGGTGCACAAGAGAGCTGGGGACAAGCTCACTGTCATTTACATGCAGCTCTTTCAGCATCACCTGGCTCCAGGAGGGAGCTGTGGTTCGGGCTGGAGCCATCACAAACACATCAAAACCAGCTCACAGCGTCTGTCTGTGCCACCCTCGGGCCCTGAGGGTTTCACCTTAGTGGGAGGGTGCCCATCTCTGATACCACACAGCAGAGTCCTGCACTGCCAACCTGAACCTAGACCTCAGGGAGGCAAATGGGAGCTCCAGATTTGCTCTGATGGTCTTTAGTGCAGGCCTGCTCATGGCTGGGTGATGGAGCTCTTGCTTCTTGCAAGCCAAGGATTAATTCATCTTTTCTCTGTTACATGTCCAAAACAGTTCCATGTATCTCCACAAAAACCTTTCAAATATGTTACAGACAGACATCCACAGAAAAACACTGGCAGCAAACCAACAACACAGACACAGCTCCCAGAAATCTGCACATTTCAGACAGCAATGCCTGTGCTGGTGGGGCACGAGGGCTGCATCCCTCTTTCCACCAGCATCATTGATTGCACTTTGCCAAATGATGTGACTGAGGCCATGCATGGCAGTTCCCTTCACTGCATGGGTGGCTCTGGAAATCAGTGCAGACAAACCTGCTGTGTTTAACCCTGTTTTTCTGGAGATGGTTCAGAACTTGGCCTATTCTACAATAACTAGACTATTGTTATTCTACAATAACCTTTCAATAGAGATAAATATTTTCCAAGTAATATCTTCTGCCTTGTCACAACGTTGGGAAAATGTTCCATTGTCTCCTAGAATTGCTGATCTCTAGAAATGGATAAAAAAAGTAGAAATTCCAGTTTACAGGAAATTCTGTTATTTCTACATTTATTTTCATCATGAAGTGAAATGAAAAATGAAGTGGACAGAATGGGGTAGAACAGAATGTTAATTCTGAAAGAAATTCAATGCAGAGGCATGAAAATAATGTTAAAGTTTCTGTTTTGATAGCATTTTTGTTTGAAAAAACAAAATAGCTTATAAATATAGTGAGAAAAGCAAAACCAAATAATCCATTGCATTTTGGGTCAATTTAAACTTCTGCCAAGAATTCCAGTCAACATTTAACATTTCCAGAAAATGGTTCAATTTGGAGGATTCTGCATTTTCCAGTGGAATACTGGTTCATCAAAATTCTTTTTTGATCAGCTCTCTTGATTATACTGTGCTACTAAAGAGGGATGTTTTCTGTTGTAACCATCTTTTTCTAGCTGCAGGCATGTAATTTACACTTATATTTCAACTGACTAATACCACATTAAGCATCCTCTTCAAACTGGACTTTCATTATCGGAGATTACATAACAACAAAAGAAAGCAGCTATAATGGACAAAAACCTGGAGCGTGTGGCGGGGGAGCCTGTGATGCTGTGCCCTGCAGGAGGCCTGTGCTGTGCAGCCTGGGGGTCCCTGCACATGTCCCCACAATGCTGCAGCACCACTGAGTCACACACCCCAGGAGCTACACACTGGGCTAAGCCTGGAGAACAAACCACCACCCTTCCTTGGGTCTGGATCAGCTAGAAACAAATGGAAAAGCCATTATGCTCTGGCACTCTGGTCTTTCTCTTTTCCTCAAATTATTTTGTCTTTCCTTTTTATTTGCTTTTGTTTTTCTTTCTCTCTTCCTCCTTCAAATTCTCTCCTTCGTCTTTCTACCCCATGATTATCTCTCTTTTTGCTTAGAATGTCATGGCAGACATTGCCCTGCCTGCAAGGCTGCATATTTGCAGTTCTTTGAGCTGAATGATTTTGCATCTTCCCCAGCTGACCAGTCATCCCTTCCCCAAAACTGGGCTTGTTCCTTCCAAGGCCTGGCTTTGCAAATTCCAAATTTCGCCTTCCAGAGGCTCTGGGCTTCAGCACTTCAGCAGGGACGTCATCCTAAACCCGCCCTTCGAGTGACACAGCGGGCAGCACCAGCCAGAAGCTCTCCCCACCCAGACACTCTATTCACACAGCATTTCATCAGAAATAAAAAAGACAAGTTAATCTGTTTGGGCTGAAAACGGAAGAAACAATGGGGGTAAAAAAATGGATGGAGAAATGATATTTCTCTCCTCCGGCAAAGGGGCATGTTGGGGGTGGGAAGGAGTGGGGGGGTGGGTAGAGGGAAGGAAGGTTGCTTTATTTTATTGATTTAAAAAAAAACACACACATATCCCACAGGCGCCAAAAAGCACAGGGCAATGATTAATGTCCCCTCAGAAAAAGAAATTATATAGAATAAATTAAACTACTGTGGCAGCAAATTGAAAAATAAGGATGTAAATGAGGTTTGAATACTTAATATCTGAGAAGGGGAAGCGAGTCCTGGGCATGGAGAGAACGGTGAGAAATTGTCAGCGACCCAAGGGGAGACAGCCCCTTCCCCTGGCCCAGGAGCCCCTCTGCTCTGGGCAGCAGGCCAGCAGCAGGGAGCCAGCACTGGGAGCACAGCAGCGTGGGCTCACACCTGGACATGGAGCCAGCCACACTCCAGCCTGGGGCTGCTCCACCAGCAGAGCCTTGCACAAGCATTTCCACACCATGCAAGGACCAAAATTTGGCCCAGGTACTTCAGGTAACCTCATCAGCAACATTTCATGGCACAGGTCGTTCAAGGGAAAGCTAGGGAGCTGCAGGCATTTGCCTGCATTTGCTGCATGGCATTGCAGACTTTTCCCTAAGGAAGTGTGAATAGACATCTCCTCGGCATCCATGTCACCTGCAGGTCAGCAGGGCAGTACATGCTCTTGTACACTGTGGACAGAGATTTCTGCTACCCAAATGTACACATTTAGCCAGTACTGGATGCTCACATGAGCAGTAGCCTGGTTAAAAGCTGGAGCACGCAGACCTCCTGCTGTGATAAGCCAGCCCAACATCAGGAAAGGTCAGCATGTGCCAGGACTAAGGAAGGGAAACCACATGAGGCAAGTGACAGAAAAGCCATGGCAGACATACTATCCTCACACTGGCCTTGTTTGTATGGAAAACCCCTGGCCACAGCCCTTATTCCCAGGGCTCCTTCAGCTCAGCTTAGCCAGGATGTAAGGGTGACCACATTCAGATTTGGATGCAGGCTGCCATTTGCCATGCAGAGTTGCAACAGCTCTATTAAACCTGCTAGCTGTCAGCTTGCATGTCACCCAGCATGTGGTGTGGTCCCCCTGGATGACACATTAGCAGGTCAACAGAAATCAAACTTTGGCTCCCATCTCTGGCAGCAATTCTTTTGTGTCACCACTGTGAAGTCACTTCTTTTACTGACTCAACCCTAGTGGTGAGAGAATATGTGCAGAGTGATCTGGCACTGGAAAGCATGGAGGAGGTTTATGTTCATGTATCAGGGCTGTGGAGCTGAGCTAAGTGCTGGGACTGACAAAGCATCCTACAGGAAATCTGTCCTCTGCTGTGTCCCGCCATATGCAGCTGGCCCTTGAGCTTGTTTTCCATATTATAGGTGCAGATGAAAGATCCTGACTGGATCTAACATATTAACATCCAAACAAAACACAAAGCACAAAAAGCTTGCCTTGGAGCTCATTTCTAGGAGTTCACTAGGCAGCAAATGTCCAAGGAAAAGACTGCTGATATCAAAGACAGAGAAGAGACATAGTGGGGTTCTGGGGATACCTTACCTACACTTGCACTGAAATCTGGGGATACCAGAACCCACTGGGATCCTGCTTTAGGTTAAAGGCTGTATTTTTGTCCTTCTGCCAAAGATGAGAGAGAAAACCGGTGACTCACAAAAATGGAAGGAAAAACACTTCCACTCTTGTCCCACTGGAACAGAGCACAGGAGGGTGGCTCAGCCCAGGAGCCCTGAGGAGCCAGGTGCAACTTCTGCTCCTGGGAGCTTGCTCCTGATCTGGGTCAGGAGCAGATCTGACTGCAGGAGGGACCTGTCAAACGGCAGAGAGGCAGAATGAGAGGGCAGAGTACAGGGGTAGCAGCCAAATGGGGTGCCTGATTTTGGGCTGAGGGCTGCAAGAGAGCAGAGTGCCTTCACCTGCTGTTTCGGCTTAACCTCAGGCACAGCCATTCATCTGACCCGATGGGAAATTAATATTCCCCAAATTGCCAGAAAGCTGCTCGCTCTGGCTTATTTTCTTTCCATCTGGCTGTGGTGGAGGAGAGCCCGTCCTCAGCTTGCTGCTCAGCTGGCTCTTTCTTTTTTATCTCTTGTCTCTCCATCTCTCATTCAGCCCCCTCTATCTCTGCATCTCTTCTCTGCTTCCCTCTGCCAGTGTGGGTAAGTGTGCGTGCGCGTGTGTGTGCGCGTGTGTCCCTCTCGCTTCCCTTCTGTCTTTTTTGTTCATATATATTTAGTATTTATTTACAAGCTTGATTTTTTTCCCTCTGAGTGAAGCCAGGCATGCACAGAAATCCTTAAGATGCTATAAAGCCGCTGAGGTATAAAATGGAAAGTGCTTAGCCTGCCTGTACAGAAATATCTCACTGCGCCGCACTGGAAGCCACCGAAGCTGGGCACTGTAAATCTCACAGTGTTTAGCTTGTTTGTTTACACCATGACGACGATCTAAAGAGAAAATGAGAGACAGCGAGAGGGAGAAGCTCTCGGTTCCCCTGTCAGGCCACAGCACATATCCCCAAACCATTTATTGGACCTCATGAGCAGGATGCCGGGCTGGCAGTGCCTTCCCTGCCCATCTGCAGAGACAGTTCAGCTGTGGGAGGGGGAGAGGTGGCCTCTCTGATTTTGTCCTTCTGAAGACATGGGCAAGGCAGTGTCATTTCCCAAGGCCACCCTAAACGAGACATTATAAGGATGTCCTACTCCCAGGACACAGCAGACTTTCTTGCTTCTTACTTGGTCTTT
Source organism: Catharus ustulatus (assembly GCF_009819885.2). NCBI lineage: Eukaryota > Metazoa > Chordata > Aves > Passeriformes > Turdidae > Catharus > Catharus ustulatus. Next base: position 19,174,676 of record NC_046228.1, on the reverse strand, counting down.
TTGACTGCCCAGCCTCAGCCTAAGTGGCCTTCTGATACCCCCATGCACAGTCACCAGATGTCTTCCTAAAGACTTAGAAATGGTCCTTGCTAGAAGCAATGGGCCACAGAAAAACTGAACTTGGAGGAAATAGGTTCAAATGTGGACTCCTTTATTACCTTGCACAAATCAAGGCACTACCTCTTCAAAACCCATCATGCCTGTGTTCCTGAAGCATTTCCCTACCACTTCTCTCCCTATCCAGCCCATCTCTATGACAGGGCTGAGGTGAGGACACCATGCACTAACCTCTGATAGGGATCTGGCCTTGCTCCCACTGCCTCCAGGTTGGTCCAGCCATGATCCTGGGGTACAACAGCATCTCAGCACGCAGGATGGGCCCTGCCATTTGGTGCTGCCCCACAGTGACCCACCCACTCTTCTCCCAGGTGGCTGCTCTTGTAGGAAGACTGCCAGAGCCGAGTCAGATCTGCATTCTGCCCCTTCAGATAGGAGCTGTAAGAGCACTGGAGAGCAAACAGCAGGAAACCCCTGTTTCACAGGCCCCTACTCAGATCATGGAGGATGAGCAGCCAAATTTCTTCATGTGTCAGATACAGTCCATCTGAGCAAAAGATGGAGCCACAGTAGCATAGAGGAGATAAGATTTGAAAAGGAAAGGAGAAGGAAAGGAAAGACAAAACAGCCTAAACCAGAAATTATTGGTGTTGTATATAGTACATTAGCATAAAGACACTGTGGAAAACATGACAGTCTGCAATGATGGCACTATAAAAACATCTCTTGTTTAGAAAGCCACCAGGCTGCTATATACTTGCTCTTACATCACATGTGGGGAATTTAACCTGCAATGTTGATGTGACCTGACCCAAACTGCACAGGGAGTTTGCTGTGGATCTGGGAGTTAACTCAAGTCTCTTATGTCCTAGACATCAGATTCTTTCTAACATGAAGATATAAAAAGCCTTGGACACAGGGGAGAAAAAAAAGAAAAAAAAATCAGAAGGAATCAGGTGTCTGTGGGGAGAGAGATTAGGAAGGAAGGAAAGAATCCTACCCTCTCCATGAATATCTGCATTCTGCTGAGGGTGCCAGGTCTTCCAGGCTGCCTCACAGCCTTCTGCCAGCTTCAGTACCACAAGGCATGTGCATGGAAATTCTTGTTGTGCTGTGTGTGCAGAGATGAGCTCTGTCCACATACAGAGGTGGAAGAGAAAGTGGGAGCTCAGTGCCTACTTGGCACGTTGGCGGGTGTGCACCTCTTTCCATGAGCATCCATCGGAAAGATAACTCCATCCATCCTCTTCCCAAAAAACCCTGCAAGCATGAAATCTATAGATAAACAGTCGCAGGTGGTTGTTGACTCAAGCTCTTCTGTACCCTGCTATTCCTAAAAGCTGCTATGCTTCCCAGGCAAGGGGAGGAGAAATTGGAGGAAAGTGTGGAAGTCATCGCTTGGGGTGCCAGCCTGCCACTGAGGCGTGCAAAGAGGGTGCAAGAGTGCTCCCTGCAGGAAGATGACTAGTTCATGGTCTTAATGTTGGGCCAGAGCCACAAGATCTTTTTGCAACTGGGTGCCTGAGAATAGGATCTTTAAGTCCCTGCCTGCAAAGTATATTTGCACTGAGGCTTTTTTTGGCAGACAGTAAGGTAATTTTTTATAGGACCTACAGAATGACAATGATTTTGTGCATCCCAATAAAACCCCCCTCCTATGGATTCATGCATGCTGGAAAGAACTTCTCACCACTGCAAGAGGAGAAACTGAGTCCTGCCACAAAGATAAAGACCTCACACACAGTAAGGTTGGATTAGCCTTGAAATCTCTCCTCCATGATCTTTTGCTGAAATCCTTCTTCTATGTTTGCTTTTCTGTTCCTTCCTAAATGGCTTCCTGGCCTCTTCTTTAAGGGGGCATGCCAGGGCCCAGAGTAGGGGTCTCCACAGTGCTCAGAACAGGCCCCCAGACAGCTGCAGTGAAAGGGATGCTGCAATCCTAAATGCCCTGTGCGCTCTACATATTGTGGAGAAAGCTGTTGCATTCATCAATGTCAGATGCAGAGTTTGAATAAATTTGAATGCACTCAAGCGTGTTCCCTGCAGTTTTTTATAATATCACTTTCCAGTTTGAATATTTCACTTACTTTTTTTCAAATTTCTTTTTATCCACCAGTTTCTCCTCCTTTTCATCCTCTCCTCCCTTCCTCTCCTCCCTCCACTTTTACCCCCCTCTCCAGGTTTTTACATTTGCAACCCAAGCAAATGGACAAGGAAGCCATGCTGCAAGCTTCCTCTCAGCAGTGCCCTGGAAAAGGCAATCACTTCTCACACTGTACTCGTGGCTTCCCAGCTGTTGGCCAGTTTGAACATCTTCCCACCACAGAACAACATCCCATGGGACGCTTTGGCTAGAAGAAACAATTAGTTTGCAAGGTATCAGTGCAGGATTGATTTGTGAGGGTCTCACAGGTACTTCTTGGTTGCCTTGGCCCACTGGATAAACTCTGTGGGGCTGTGGCTGTGGAAAGGGGACACATGGTCAAACAATGTCATGAGCCATCAAAAGGGTCCCAGCTATTCCTGTGTCCTGAAGGGCAGAACTAGTCACTGAAAAGCAGCAGATCTGCAAGTGATCTCCTCCTGTCATTGCATGGTGGTGTCCTAAAGTTGCCCCAAGGCAAACAGGGTGAACGGAATTAATGCTTTCCTTCCTCCTCTTTGCACCAACCTAGAGGAACCTATCAGCCCCTTTTGTCTCCCACACTTGAGTTTGTCTCCTCTGTAGTGGGAACCATTTTCATGTTCACAGACCACCACATCATGCAAAGTAAACAAACCTACCAAAGGGCTACCTACACTCTTGACCAGCAGAAGAAAAGGGGCTGCTATTTGTAACCCTGCTTTTGGGCTACATTTCCATGTCTTCTGTACAAGGAGGAGGGGACAAAGAAGAGAAATGTTATGTACCATTGTGACCAGACAGGCATATCCAAGACGGCCAGCCCTGGCCCAGGACCGTGTGTCCTTAGGGCAGGGAGTTGAGGTACTGGGAGCATGGGACAGGGAGGGAGAAAGGGCCGATGGCACCATAGAATGAATGCATTCTGCTGCTTGTATTGAGAATTCACTGCTCTCCCTTTTAGTGAAAACTCTATGATCTTGTGACTAACCACTTTCCCCTTTCACTGTTTTTGATTTATATCCCATTACTTCGCCTGTTTGTGCCTTGCAGACATGAATTTTTTCCCTGACATCTCCTATGCAGCAGCCACGTCAAAACCTTTGATAAAATAATAGTGGTAAGACGCTCGCATGGCTGTTTTTATGTTTCCAGGGATATAGACATCAATTAAAACTCTTCATACGATCTGATCCGTCGTTATTAAAGGCATTAATACTGGCACGCCCCTCAGATTAGGGGCTGCTCACCGGGCGATGGAGGAAAGCAGGGAACACTGTCGGCACGCAGCCCCTTCCTGCTCAGCTCCCGCAGGAACCTCGCTGGGAGCACAGTCAGCACAGCCTGCCGAGGGCTCCAGTGCCCGCGCCGAGCTGGTGGGGTAGTACAGGGCAGAGGCATCCCATGTACCACCAGAGCACAGCACTGCCCTCCCACAGCACCACCCCACCTGGAATGACAAACACAGCTCGGCCACTGACCCCCTGCCACACTGAGGGTGTCTGAGCTGCCCCAGGCATGGCCAGAGAGAACTGCACTTGTACCCAAGGGGTGCTTGGAGCTGAGCATTCACCTAAGAAAAGGCAGCCTTCAACAATATAAGTAAAATGGGGAGGGAGAGTTGAAGCACTGAGAGAACATGTGATTTTTCCATGGTAACTCATAGAGCATTTCCTCATCAAAGATGTCCAAAAGTTGTCAAATACAAGAAACATCTCTTAACTGGGAAACTGAGGCTGCATAGAGTATGTTGTTAAATATGTCAATGCTGTACCTAACTGAAGGAAGAAATGGGCACTGTAGAGGTCAGCCTTTGAAAAAATGTCAGTGTCATCACCCAGTGTTTCACTTGCTGAGGCAAACCAGAAGGTCTGAATTATAGCTTCCCACGTGTGTCCAGCTTTTCTCATTCAACACAGCCCAAAGCAATTCCTGCTGGAGCTGGAAACATTTGGTGTCCCCATCTAACCTTCTCACTGTGCCTCCCATGGGGGAAAATCTGGATTTGCAGTGAACAGTTTCAGAGGCAGGACCTTTCCCTTTTCCTCCAACATCTCCACTATGCATGTTCCCTCCTTCTTGACACTTTTATGATAAAGAGCCCCTTTGGTGATGATACCTTCCACAGTGCTGTTAGAAGGCTCTATAACCACAGCACTCCCTGTGTTAGGACATCTTCCCTCATGTGGATTTCTAAATCTTCTTTCAATAAAGCAAGAAGATGTAGGAAATCCTGCTTAGTGGCTTGCAGGTTACTGTTCTCTATGCTGTATTTGCATTATTTAACTTTTTTAAATCTCCTTCTCTTTTTATCATCATTTCTTTTCCATCCTTGCCCATCAGGAAGAGAAAACTGGTATTTCTGCTTGTCATCTCCTGTAAGAAAAGACGGTCAATGCTCAGGTCACGGCCACAGAATAGCTCCTGGTCTCTCCCACTTACACCAGTCACCTTCCTTCTGCCTCCCAGAAGGCCAGGCAAAAGTGGTCCAGAGATGAGGAAGAAAGGTGGGGACAATATCTTGGGAGACAACCTCCACCAGCAGTGACAATCCCTCCACATGGGTGCCAAAGCTTCGAGATACACCAGAGCTCAGCAACACTGTGGACTCTTGGATGGGATGGCTTTTCTTTCACCCTGTCCAGGCATGGAAGGCTACCAGTGCACCAGGCACTTCTTTAATGGCTCACCAAGCACAATAAAGATGGGAAAAACTGCGTGGAGTATTGCTAGAGCTTTGCCCTGGGATGGGAAAGATGTCAGTGGGAGGAAAAGCTTCTCTCTCATCCACAAGAAACTCAGGCAATTGCCTACCTGCCAGGCACCTTGGCACATCCCAGTACAGCCTGCCCCTGCCCCACCAGTTTGTGCTCTGGGCCTGCAGCTGAGAAGAAATGAAAATCACCCCCCAACACAGGGGACAGCAGGAAGCAGGGGAGCAAGGTGTGTGTGCATCCTCCATTTTGGTGTCTCTTTTTAAGCACTGGCTTTCCATTGCCCCAGGGGAGCTGAGGGGAAGCGTGTGTCTCTCAGGCACACAGCAGCCCTGACTGGGTAACGGTGCAGAACGTAAAGTGTTGTCTATTAGGTAGGAGACTGGTTAATACAAAGAGTTGTTGGTAATAACAATGTCCTTTCAGCAGTGACAGAGACAAAGTACCTGCATGTGGCGTGTACCACTGCGTGCAGCGACTGATGGTCACAGGGAAGCTTTGGAGATCATTTGAATTTCACATCCAGGGAGAGTCGGCCTATCATTAAAAAACCCTAATTTCAGTGTCAGGTGGAGTTCCAGGTAATCGATCATGGTGTCAGCTGGCACAGGCTCTCCCTGCCTCCTTGCCTTGCCTCCAAGTCAGCCTTGTTTTTTTCCAATTAAACTTGTTGCTGGGATCTAGAGGGAAGCGCGGGAGCACAGGAAAGGCAGATCACACATCCCCCCTCATTACTGGTGAGGTGGGGGCTGATGGGGCCAGGAAGGGCTGAGGCTGGTGTGGAATGACTACAGCTGGGGGGTAAGGAAAGGGGGTGCCCAGAAAATTATCTTTGCTGCAGCAAGGTGCAGAAGGGACTTGCAGGGAGGGAATCTCAAAACATCACTGCAGGCATTGCATGGGATCCTCCATGCATATGGATGCTGCCAAGCTCCTACAGCCTTCACCATCATCCCTGCCCCATCAGTCTTTCAAACTACCTGAGCCCCTGTGGATCTCGTCCTGCACTCACTGCTCTTGGCCTCTTCATCTCACACACTTCCTCCCTCCTCCCCACACAGGCATCTCTGGCATCTCCAGCCCCTCTCAGCCATCACCAGACAGCTCTCCAGCGTCCACCCCTTGCTCTCCTGAGTCAGATTCTCTTTAATGGATAGCATAAGGATCCAGGCTGCTCTCTACAGCATCAGTTACCAGGGCAACATTTTTGGCAAGAGAATTTTTTGGTTACAAAACAACCTTCCTCTTCCCCCAAAGGTCAAATCTGCATGAAGAATTGCCATCAGTAGAAATGTACTCTGTTTTCCATCATATTTAACCCCAGTTTTAAAACTCCAATCTGTAACCAAAGTTGACTGAAGAGGCTTCATACAGGGGGAGAAAAATACTTCTAAAATAATGCCAATGAAAACATGCTTCAGAAAGCTGAAGAAATCTATTAGAAAAAGAGCTTTTAATTTCTACACACATTCTTCAGAAAATCCCATTGCAACCCTACTAAACAGAAATTATATTGAAACTGAAACACTTCTACAACATTTTCTCAACGCTTGCACTAGTTCAGCTTGCAGCTGTGACTGTTTTGTAGCTAAGGTTTAGGTGCAGTAATACAGTCACTATTTATTGCTGCTTTTACCTACAGATCAGAAATATCAGCCCTAAGCAAGATTAAGACTCTGTCCCATACACCTAGTGAAAGACAGCCGTTAAATCAAAATAGCTGAAAACCAACAGGGCCAGGCTTATCCTCCTAACTGAGAGGCAGGACATGGACTCACATGGAGGATTAGATGTCTTGTTTTATGCAGGACTGAGGTACATAAACCCAACAGGATGGTTCAGAAGAAAGGGGTTGCAATAGGGTAAGAGATGGGGAACGTGGGATTTGGGGCACAGTTGCCCTGATGGACTTCCTGTGCCCAGGGTTTTCATGCTCAAGTGATTTCTAAAGCCACAACAAAGCAGAGGGAGGTGGCTCTGAAGGTCAGTGTGGGGTGAGCCACGTCTCATGGCCAGAGATCAGCAGGGACCAGCTGAATGGGTCATTCAGGGTTGACCACTGGCGTGAGTTGGAGGGAAAACATAACTTGACCTTGACTGTGGCTGCAGGCAGAACTGAAGAGCAAGCCTTGAGGAAGTTGTAGGCGGAATGGGGCAGACAACCAGGGAAATTCTCTGTTTCTGTGGTGTGAGGACATTGCCCATCTTTGCCCAGCCCCCTCTGATTTATCTGGGCATCCAAATGAGAGGGAAAGGGCAAATAGGTCTAACTGCAGCATTGCAGAAATGAGATCTTTTCCAAGACAGAAACTGGGCAGCAGGAAAGACATTGCTGTAACGCTTAACCATAAAGCTGGGCAGGGAGCCCAAACACAGAAAGTTGAGGTTAACACCATTCAGTGTTGGAACAAAGGTCATTGTGGATCGGGAACATTCAGCCAAGACTGGAAATCCCTCATGCGTAGCAGATTGGCCATCCCACTTATGCCAGTGCTGCAGAGGGACAGAGCACCCAGGGCTGGAGGAGAGTTTGCTAAGCTGCAGCTGCATCCTGGACAAGAACCCAGGGAAGAGCCTTGCCTTCCATCTTCCTGACAGGAATCACTGGGCACAGGGCCACATGTGAGCAGCAGAGACCTTCTTGGTGCTCTTCACAGCTGGACATGGGGATAGAGCTTTTCCCCCAGGCACCCAGTCCTGCCAGGACTTGGGACCACTCTTCATCTCGAGGGGTAGTGATCAGGAACAGGTCTCCTGCAGCTGACAGTCCTGCCTAGATGGTGGCAGTAGTCACCATGTTGAGACAATTCCAAATTCTCAGCCTGACTAGCCAGATGCTCTTTATAACTCAGTTGCAGAAGGCCTTCAGTGCTGAGTCTGGGCTCACTGTGCTGGATCCCCAGTAATTGTCCCAGACAAAATGGGAGCACAAAGACTACTATTCATTTTTGCAGAAATCTAAGACAGAGAAACATGAGGAAAAGCATGGCCTGGTTCCTGTCTGTATCAGTCACTTCTTGCCACTTCTGACTGTGCTGTTCTGCAGTTGGAGAAGTTAGTTTCTCATCTGCTGTGGGGTAGAGGGAGCCCTGGCCTGACTTGGCCAGGTAAGCGTGACAGTCCCAGGCCTGCTCCTCTCTGAGATTTGATCCTGGCTTGTCAGAGCAATTGGCAGCTGCTGCAGCTCCGCAGGGGTCTGGAGCCACTTGGATCCCACATGATGCCCAGAGGAGAGGAGAAACCAATTGCCTTTGCTTCAAGGACACTAAGCAAAGCATAAAGAAACTATGTGCAAATTGAATGGGAGGCATTATAGAATATATCTTTGGACAGAGCACAGGTTTCATCAGCAGTCACACTGACTAAGACTGATACATCTGATTTCTCCCTCTCTGTCTCCCTCCACCCCTCAGGTGGCTCTTCTGGCTGCCAGCTGAAGGAAAAGAGCCATCCCCAATGGCTGGCAATGGCTATGGCTTGTTGAGGTTACCCCTGCAATGCAGGTCCCTGAAGGATAAACCTCAGTGTCTGGGCTGAGGCACCTGGTTTTGTGTCCTCAGTGGAGGGTGGGCTCAGAGCTGTGGCAGTGCTGTGCTCCCCAGCCGGGCACACTCTGAGGCAGGAAACCCCACTCATGTCCCCACTCCTGCATGGGTTCCTGAGATCACACCGAGATGCAAACTAGGCTCAAGGATTGGGACTGGAAGGGGGACACTTACGGTCTGAGGTTGGTTTGCAGCTCAGATGGTGACTCTCTGTGGGACCTGGACTGAAGTGCCTCATCTTGGGGCTTTGGTTCCCTCCCTCTTCACTATGTATTGCCCACCAATTTAAACTGTCCTCGTGGTCTCCCTGGCACTGGGAATGGCTGTCCCTGTAGCATTGCACAACATCCCAGTTCAGCCCATTTGCTCAGTCAGGAGCTACTGCAGTGGGAATAGCAGAGCTGGAATGTGTAATAATGCATAATGGGAGAAGGTGAGGCCAGAGTTGACATTCTCAACTCCTAAACTTACAGTAACAGTGACAAATCTCTCATCATTTGTTCTCCCTTGCCTGGCACTTTTGCTTCTCTTTAAACAGAGTTTATCATGGTGCAATGGGCTTTTTTCCAAGTTAATGTCTGTCAGCTCCAATTTGTTCAAATGACCTTCGTAGGCTCAGGGGAATTTTAAAAGTAAATAAAGAAGGGCTTTGCTGGAGTGCTTAGGGAGGGTTTCACCTGACAGCCAATGATAGAGACACCTCAGAGCCTGCAAGCACCACATTGTCCCAGGACCATGCCAGGGGAAACAGGCTGATTAGGGAAAAGACTTTGGAATTCCAGGGATGTCTGCATTTTGGAAGAGAGGACAGAGCTGAGCCACAGACAGCCACAGACACAGGACTGCTGCTGGTGGGGAAGGGAGCCATGCAGCACTCTGAGTCCCCAGAGCAGGCACTTCACTGGGCTGTGGGTTCATACAGGAGACCCCAAAGAACTCACAAAGGGTCAGCACTCTTACCTTTGCATCTCTCCCAGAAAGACCTTCTCCAATAACCTCTTTTGAGCTCTCTTGCTCGAACCCAGAAATCAGGTCCCCTTATCTGGGTTGGTGAGGCTAAGGCTGGTCGTGGGGAATGACCAACTTCAAGCTCTGCCTTTACAGGGAGCTGGATACAACTCTCTGTCACAGCCTTGCCTTCTGGAAAGGCTAAGGCCATTTTGGCAGAATTTACTTCAGAGTTGGCAAGCCAGGGGGGACTGTGCGTGGATTTGAGTGTTCAGGAACAGTGAGGGGGGAGAAAAAATCAGCACTTCACTTGAATAAGTCTAAAGACATAAGAGAACAGGAAAGGAAACAGTGAGAAGGTCAGATAAACAGTCTAAAACAAATCTGCTGGCTCCAGCTAGTGTGGGCAGACTTTGCAGGGTTATCCAACCTACCTGAGCCAGCAAGAAGTACATCAAAATCTGGCCAAAACCTGAGAGGATGGGAACTCTGGAAGCATTTTACAGGGATGCCCCAACTGGAGCTGGACTGAAACTGCAGCAGGAGCCCAAGAAGATACACTTAAATCTGTTCCTGCTGGCTTTGCTATCAGCAATGTTGGTGATATGGCACTGGTCAGAAGTCCTGTGCATATACAGGCTCACAGGCAGTTGCATGGTATGTTCATGACTCAAAAGACCTGCTCAAAGTACTTGAAGGCACACAGTGGCCATCCCTGGCTTAGCAAGAGGAACTTGGAGGTTTAGTTTATATTCCTGGCTCTGACGTAGTCACAGTATGGGAACTCATACATGCATTTGTTTCTTTTCTCCCAGTACATTTATACAGTGCTCAGCACAATACACAATAAGGGTCTTTGTTCTGAGTGGTGCTAGGAGGCAAGTGGCAATAATAATAATAATAATAATAATAATAATAATAATAATCGTAGTGATAATAGTAGTGATAATATGGGCTGAGCTGTTTGGTATTCTTCATCTAAACAGCTCTATACCCAATACCTGGAAAGAAAAAGAAAGTAGTCATTCAGGGTATCACAACATAAGAACAAGTAGAGTCAACTGAGATTTAAATTAGTGAGACCTGTATATTGGATTTTCTTTTAATCCTTCTCACACTGAGCCCTTTCCCAGCCTGTGCTGGCACTGCCTACAGCAGCTCTCCCTACCCAATCCTCACTGGTTTCAGTTCCTGGCCCTTTCCTGTGCTGCTGTGTGGGCTGTAAAGCAGGCTGCAGAAACCAGGAGGCCACAAGAACCACTGAACATCCATCAGTTGACATTTGATCATGAACAAAGCACATGATACCTAAAGATCCATTTGGCACGGTAAACATTACTCCATGAAGGTAGAATTCAATGATAATCAAGATTTAGAATTAGCAATCTGCCTTCCAGAATGGCACAAAAATCCAGGTCCTTGCAAGCTGTCCTCCAGCCCAGTCTTCCATCCAGACCTCCCCTGAGTCAAAAGAGCTGTGCACAACCCTAAGGATTATGGCTCTAGTGAAGATAAGGAGGATCCAGCCCAAATCTCTAGCTCAATGTTCACAAGGATTGGGGGGGGCGGGATTCTTTTGTTTTAGGTAGGTCCATCAGAATATAAAATATTATTATTTTCTGCTTCATTCTCCTTAAGCCTGAAAGCTTAAGGCAAAGAACACAGATCAGCTATTATTTCACAATACATAGAAATATCCACAACCCTAGGAGGGAGGCAAATATATTTCTGGAGCCAGGAACAGAGCAATGGAAGTGGGCTTCAGCACTTTGTGTTCACACCCTCCTGATGTGAGATAAAAACCATAAATTGGGCCAAAATGAGGGACTTATTCTGCAGTGTCTTGCTGATCCAGGCAGAGGAGATGCCAGAGTGGCAGTCTGCTACATCAGCAAGGTCCTGCAGTCAAACCAGCCCCAAGACAAGTGCCATCCTCCCAGTGCAGTCTGGATCGGTGGCACTTCTCCTGCCGTGTGACAATCCATACCTGGGACCAAGCACAATCACAGCAAAGAGACTTGGGGGCTCAGTAATCTTCTCCCTCACATGAATATGTTGGCTTAATGGCTGGACTGTACAGCTTGTGTGGTAGCATGGGATTTTACTCATTACATTCCTGCTTTACCAGAACTGCATCTTTAGGATCCAAAACTGGATATACTTGGAATGACATCACATCACAGAATCATGGAACCATATAGGTGAGAAATGCCTTTAAGAACATTGAGTCCAGTGTTAAACCTAACACTGCCAAGTCCACTCTAAACCATGTTCTAATTAAAAGTATGCAAGTGTATTTAATGTCTGCTGCTCTTTGTTTGCAATCCTCGATGTATTTTTGAGGTGTAAATGAAAGACTGACTTTTGTGTCAGAAATTCCAAGGTTGTTAACATGACTATCAAAGGATTTGTAGATGAGCCCTTAGAACTAAGCTTTGACACTACCCACTTTCTCAATGTAAAAAAAAATGCAAAAAAAAATTTAAAAAAAAAAGAGTGGGGGAAGAAAAAATTTAAAAAAAAGTATTTCCCTGCTGAGTTGTTAAAGAGGGAATTGAAAACACATAGCAAAGTCTGCCTGAGTCTGCAGACAGCCTGGACTGTAGCTGAGAAAGGCATGAGCTGCGTGCACCCATCTCAGTATGTCAGTTCTGAAACCTAATGCTGACACTTTAGAAAGAACTACTCAAATGGCTTTCCTATCTGCAAATTTTTGCAGATGCCTGCAACTCTCTTAATTAGCCCCCAGTCCCAGGTCATTTTCTGCTTTTCTCAAGAAGGCAAAACATTCAACCATCTTTTCTTCAACAGCCAAACCAATCTGTATCTTTCATGTTACAGACATTTATGTTGCATTCAGAAGGAGGCACCATCTCAAAGTGTAGGAATGGCACAGAATAAAGACCTTACCATCAATTTCCATAAGTTTAGGAATCTTGGAACGATTCTATTGCTCATGATTCTCCTCAGTTCATCTCTCCTGGCACATAGATCATGCTGCAGTCCTGCCTGTGTGCCTCCTTTTCCTCAGTAGCAGGGATCACACCATGGTGCAGTTCATCTCAAACTCAGTAATGCAGCCATTTGATCAGGACTGAAAGCTGTGGTTTCACCAAGGGGAGGCCCTGCAGACTGGGGACAAGGAGGAAGGATTACTGGACATGTTCTGGTGAGTTTTGGAGCAGCTTTTAGCTTTGAAATGTTAGAACTCATAATGGGTTTGGTGGGGATTATGTGTGTTTTGTTTGGGTTTTTTGTTTGGTTTTTTTTAACTATTAAGAAGAGAGTTTAAAGCCAGAAGGATTACAAAAGTTGATGTATGTCTTGTTATGTTCCCAGGTTCTCTCTTTTTCTTGTGTTCTGGTAGCACAAATAAAATAAGATCTATCTAAGTCTGAAAAAATCCCTTCATGAATGTGCTTACTGCCCTTAGATGAGGCATGTCCCACTTTTCTGAAGTACCACATCCAACCCTATGTGTCACTGGTTCCCCACCTCTGCCTCTGTCCCCTACAAATCCATCTGAATGGCCATTCCCACCCACACCTGTCCATCCATCCATCCTAGCCTAGCTGTCTGTATGTCTGTGAGAACTGACCTTCCAGAGTGTTTAATTGGCACAGCAAAGATAGCAGCAAAGTCCTCGAGTCATGTGGAGCTCACTAGCTCTGCAAAGGTGCTCCTCTCCCAGGCAGCAGCTGGGGGGACATTTATGTTGACCCACAGTCATGCTCATCCCGTTTGAAGGGGACAGCCCTGCAGTGATGAGAGAGGGGCCAGCAGACAGCACCCCACAGCAGGGCAAGGAGTACACAGCAAGATAAACCTCTGCGCCAAGGGTTTCCTCCCTTTGTGCTCGCTTCCAGAAAGCCTTTCTGGCAGAGAAAAGTCCACTGCCCTCCCTCTTGTCACCCTTCCTTTCCCCACCAGCAGCCCCCAGCCCGACAGAGAGACCAGGCTGGATGGAGAGCCTTTCTCTCCAGCGTGCCGCACTATGACAGATGATTGACTCGAAACAATATCTAAGGCGATCAGGATAAAGTACCGACCATTTCAAGGCTCAGCAGAATTCAAATTCTAATTAGACTTCTCACCACATTCCAAATAAAAATTGTTCCCCTGATATCCTTTTTGCCTATCAGGTGTCTCTCCCTGATCGCTGGAACAAAACGCATAAAGAAAGTGATTAAAGCCATAACAAAGGCATAAAATTGAAATTATCGCTGGTATCACATCTGGGAGCAGAGTGTGTCACCACACTGCCCCCCTCCCCTCGGAGCGCTCCCTCCCCAAATAGACACACACACATCCCCCCATAGTTCTTGCCTCAAATGTGAGTGATGGGCTGGGGGACAGGGGGCGGAGGGGGATGAGAGAAGGTCTTGTTCCAGGTTGGAAGTCATCCATTCCCATGGTGTGGAAAAGCATCTCAGCCCACACCCCCCGGACCCACTGCCTCCAGCCTAAGGCTGTGCTGGAGTAGCAGTGGGTGTAAATTGCTTTGCAGTCTCTGATGCTGCTTTACATCAGCTGAGGATGTAGCCCACATCATCTGCAAATGCAACACATGCAGGCGCCTGAAGCGTACACACCCAGGGAGAGGAAAACACATAAACACAGAGGCCTGCTCACTGCCAGGCGCTCTCTAATGAAGGCACAGACAAACCCTTCTCTGGGGCATGCACCCCCTGCGCACACCTACCCACACATGCACACACTCACGCTCAGAGCCAGACCTCCAGTGCACCACGCACATACCCAAAGATTTCCTGTGCCCACTGATGCCTGTGGTACAGCCAGAAATCCCACCACACACCCCCCCACACAGAGTGTGAGCCTGTTACCTCTTCACTGCACACACACACAGGGTTATAAATCAACATGCTATCAGACCCCCATGCGTTGCCCCACATATGTATGAAACATATATATAGATTCTAATCTTGAGCACAGCAATCCACAAAAACTGAATATTGTACATCCTAATTCCTACTCCATGTGCCCCCCGAGCACCTGCAGCCCCAGAGCATGTGTGCAGACAAGCTACATATAATCCTTATACAGCTTATTGCTATTTTATATTTTTAACAATTTCATCCATTTGCAATGTATCTATATATCCATAATGGCAACTCACACACATGTGTGTATATATAGCCATTAAAAAAAAACTATTAGTACTGCACAACCCCCTGCAATGTCTCATGTCCCCAACACATGGAGCTCCCAGGCACGTGCACCTCCAGGCACACTCATTCTCAGTGTAGAGGTCACTCTGCCAGCACAACCTCAGCGGCCCAGATGTGAGCTTGTTCATACAGAGTGAAAACACAGGTGCCCTGCTAGGCAGGGAGGGGACAGCCTTGTCCCTCTCCCTCCTTTAGCAGGGATGCAGTGCTGTAGGCTCAAAGAACCCCCCTCGATTTACGTGAGCAGGGGGGAGCAGGGAGCCCCTCAGCCAGGCACCCAGGGCTGCTGGGGGCCATTTATGGCAGCAGGTGCTGCGCTGCAGCGGTGGACACCCAGTGCCAGGGCTGCCCTTTCCCCCTCCTGGATCTTTGCCCTGCCTTGGCTCAGCTCAGGATGCCCTCAGGAATGGCCCATTTCATTTTTCAGCTGCATGAGGGGCCACTCCAGAAGAGAGTTAAAAAGAGAGAGAGTGAGGGAGAAAAAGAAAGGGACTAAAGCGATATAAAATTAAAAGGTAAAAAGCAGGAACGCAAATGGGAGAGAGCTCTTTCAGCTTTCACATTATTAATGACTCTTCAAAAAATCGGCGAGTTTTCCAATCTTCTCCGAGAAGCGCTTGAAGGAGCTCACAGATGAAACTGACCTTCAAAATGTTCTTTGGTCTTTAGTTAAGAAATTCGCTCGCCATTATGGCATCATTAGGGAAACAAGGATAAAATTACTCCATGGTTAATGACCTATAGTATCTCCCCACCAAAATTTGTTTCAGATCTAATAAAACTGTGCTTAACACACTCGGATGAGTTATGAGGACTGTTCTGCAGGGTATTAAAATGTGGAAAATAGATTTTCCGAAGCTGGGGGGACTGGACTTTTCGAATCAGATAGCAGAATGGAATTTTCTGGGCAATAAATTCTTCCATGTCTCAATTTCATCTCGCTCTCGCTCTCTCTCCCTCTCCCTCTCCCTCTCTCTCTCTCTCTCTCTCTCATGCTCTCTCCCTGAAATGCTAAAGCAACATGGAAATCTTTAAAGTGCAGAAGCTTATATAAACTTTACCCTCAAAACCCCAAAATAGGGGCCCCATCTTTTAATGCTGTCTTTTTGTCTTGCATTTGAGAAGAAGGCACAATCCCTCATCAGGATAGGTTTGGTACCATTCACAGAGCCAGTTCAGCTGTGAGGCGTTCTGGTGTTGCAGCGCTGCAGTTTGGACTTTGCATTAGTCCAGGAGGCTGCCAGCATCCCTGCACGGGTGCTGGTGTGCCAGCAGGGAGCAGGAGCAGGATGGAGACCATGCAGGGCTGCCCAGGGGTGCCTGGGGGATCCCTCCCCACTGCCCCACGTGCCAACCTGAGGCACTGGGAGCATGCAGGGACCGCTGCTGGGTGCTTCATTCCTGGGGTGCCCACAGCTCACGTCTCGCTGAGGAGACACCAGCAGTAGCCAGGGAGCGCAGATCTGGGGCGCCTGCACACGTGCTGGCGCCAAGGTGACGGGCACGTGTGCGCTCGTACGGCAGCCAGCAAACTCATCCTCGCCGGGGCCACGAGCCCCGCTGCCACCGCTGCCGGCAGGCAGGTCACCGGAGCCCACGGACGGGCAGCTCGGGGCAGAGCGGGCCCGTCTCATCTGTCGTTGCCTGAAGCAGGAGCCAGGGACTCCAATGGTGCTTTTAGGTTAGTGAGGGCTAGTTACTGCCGCTGAGAGAGGTGGCTTGCGAGGTAATGGCATTTTGCTCTCTTTAAACTTTAATCTTTCCTATTAATTCCCTGCAACTGGAGAATGTATGAGAGTTAATGTTCCATGAACGTGTTTCTCAGCCGACAGTCTCTTCGAGCTAATTACCTTCAGGTGCTAAATGGAGGGAAATTGCAATCCATTTGGATGTGAAAAAATTTCGCCTTTCCAATCCCCTGTGCAACATTCTTTTTCCTGAGTGTTGCAGAAAGAATGCACTTGGCTTCTTTCTTTTTTTTAATGTTTTCCTCCTCTTCCTACCCTCACCCTCCTCCCTCCTTCACCAAAACCCCCATCCTCACCAAGAAGCTGCCTTCCCTTGAAGACCTTGGGTTCTCCAGGAGACTCCATGGCAGGCTCAGCAGAGGGGAGCATTGTCCTCAACACCATCAAATGGGACAGCACACCAGTCAGGAAGAGAGGAAAAGCAGGCATATCCATGAAATCCAAACATGTGGTGAAAACATGGAGGGCAAAGTGAGGAAGACAGCAAGAGACTTCCTTTGGAGGTCTGAAGTTAAAGTGTATTTACACGCTTAATAACACGCTTATTACAGCCATTTCCCAGTTGTTGAGTTTTGAATACAGAGATAATAGAATTTTACAAGCTACATAAAGCCATTATGCTTTTGGATCTGGGACTGGGGAGGGAGTTCGGTAGAACCATGGAGAAAAGAAAAGGGAAGGAAATCAAATCCAAATGTGTTCAGACTGGGCCTGGAAATCAGTGTCTTCATATAGGCTGACAGAGCCAGTCAGGTTACATTTGAACAGGCATAAATGGATGTTTTGGATGAACATCTCTCTTATCTGGAAACCACATTCTCTCATGGCCCACAGATGACCACTGGAGATGATGGATATCTCAAAGAGAAGCCCCTGGCAATAAGAGGTTCTCTGTTACCCATTCAGCTACCAAAGAGCCAAGACAAGTGGTGCCAGACAGATTCACCAGACAAAAAAACTCCAGTGAGAACAGCTACACTAAATTCAGAGGGTTCTGCACCATGACTGCCACCAGTGGGTTTTGATCTAATCTGCCTTTGGTGTTTATGATAGACTTACTGCAGCATTATCTAAAAGGTTTCATGCAACCTTGCCTCAGAGTCAACCATGGCAATTACCAGGAGTAGAAGTCTTTTCCACAATAACGTAAATATGATCCAACTGGGAATGGTGTCACTTGAGAAAAATCCTTGGAGCTTTGCTGAACCAGCAAGATGTACTTGCAAGATCATTCAAATGCCCTGTTTTTATGGCTCTCCTCATAGTCCAGATGCCACTGAGAGATAAAGCTAAACCTGCACTTTGTCAGTAGACCGAAATTGAAAACGTTTATCAATCTCTGTAGACTAAAACACTTGCTGAATTCTCCCAGCATCATTTCAGCCATTAGTGACTGAAGGTGCAGATGGTTGGCTATTCATCCCACTGGTTCTCTACAGCGACATGCTCACTTTGATGTGGTGGGGAGCTTGTCTACAGTCTCCATCCTATAAAAGCAGTTCAGAGATGTTCTGTCTCTGGACTCTTGCTCAGCCTGAATTACCAGCATTGACCAACTGCCCTAGACAGTGTTTTAAACCACCTTTACTGAAGCAATAAGAACAATAAGGCAATAGCAGGTCCAAAGCTTCCAAAGCATGACAACATTCCAGCACACTGGGAGAAGCTGTTTGAAGCTTGGCTCTGATAAGCGTATTGTGTGAGGTAGCAGACTAGGAGGGGAACTTACATCACTGCAAAGATTTTCCAGAGTATCCTGGCCACTGTCCATGTCCATATCCCCTCTGAAGTGTTTGTCTGAGCCCTCTTATTGCAGAATATGAGCATCTCTTAGTCTCAGAAGGATTTCCACTGAGGCTGTCTGCTATTTATGAAGGAGTGATTTTACCCAGATAACAGAATAGAGTTGTACTAGAAGTTTTCTGCACTTCTAAAGTATCCTTCCTGCTTTTCATCCCAGTCACACAAGGGTAGATTTCTGTCACCTTCATGTTCAGCCACTCCTCTGCACACCTACCACACACCTATCACACACCTATCCATCTACCAGTCCCACATACCTGTGCTCTAGTCAAGTCTGCTTCCCACTTTTGAACATCCAGCCCTTGGAACATCCAGCCCTCAGCCTTTCTACATGGCTGCTCCATCCATTCTGCATTTAATGAGATTTGCAGAGGAAACCAAATAGGTTTATTTAAATTGGGATCTTTCATAAATGTGGGGGTTTCTCCAGTTAATTACTAGTACCTCAAAACTTTATTGTTTTGGTTTCATGTTTGTTTTTCAATTCTGTGAGGAAGAAGGTGAGTGGGGATGGGACTTCACAGGGAGGCAATCATTTCAACAGCACTGTCACAACATAGTAAGGTTTTTATCATATTTTCATGGCCATGTCTAGGATTTGCTAGTCAATATGGCTGATAGGACTTCACTGGCTACAACCAACAGCGTATGCTTGATGCTTCAGCCTCAATCAGAATTAAACCACTGGCTGAAGGAGAGGGTTTAAGCCAGCAGCCAGCAGCTGATCTGTTGCCTTATGCATGCACAGAAGCACACATTGTCATGAGCTGCATAAAGTATTTTTTTAATATACTTATATATGCTTGGGATGCAGGTGGAAATAGGCTACAAAGGCTTCTCCCTTCCACCTTGACTATCTTTTCACAAAAAACTTCACTTTCCTACTCCCAACTCCCTTGTTACACATTTACTATGTTCCTGCCTTCTTTTCCCCTCTTGCTCTCAAACTATGTTTTTCTCTACTTGTCCTCCTTTCCTTGTTCTCCTCCTCAATTTCCCTTTCTTTTTTAATATATGTATATATTTAAATAATCTGGGATAAGAAATATTGAAAAACTATTTAATTCCCAAAGTGTGGCTGATGAGAAGGCAGTAGAATTTTCCCCTGACTCACACTTAGTGCTGACTGTATTGCAGAAAATACTGTCTTTTTTCATTGGTCACTTGCTTTTCAACTTTTTTCTTTTAGTTATGCTGCAATTACAGTAATTTCACGAATACAAGCCGCACCAATTTGAGTAAGATTTTGCTCCTAAACCAGAAATGCGGCTAATAATCAGGAGCGGCTAATACAACCTCAGAAGTGCCTGCCAGAGTGCTGAGCCGAGCAGATGCAAAGTCGGCATTTTGCGATTGTTACAAATCGCTACTCTGTTGCACTGCGGGTGGAGCCTGGCTCCCTGCAGGCAGCACGGGGGGCGGGGAGAGAGGCGGGAGAGCTCTCTTTCCTCCTCTGCCACAGCCCAGGGGAGAGACGGGGGTGGGGGGCCCGGCGCCGCCATTGCCGTGGCCTGGGGAGGGGGGGGAAGCGCGCGCCGCCATTGCTGTGGCCCGGGGAGCCGACGGGAGCCCCGCGCAGCCATTGCCGCGGCTCGGGGAGCCGACGGGGTGCTTTGTCCCCGCCCGCCGCCGCCGCGGCAGGAGCGGGGAAACTCCGTCCCTGCCCGCCGCCGGCGCCACGGGCGCGGGAAAGCTCCGTCCCCGCCCGCCGCCGCTGCCGTAGGAGCGGGGGAAGCTCCGTCCCTGCCTGCCACCGTGGGGCAGCGCCGACCCGGGGTGACCGAGCCCAGTGGCAGCGGCGGCCGGCCCCGAGCGGCAGCACCGGGCTGGGCCACCTGGCCCCGTCAGCGGCCCCTAGCGGGCCGAGCCTGCACAGCCTTAGCTCAGCCAGTAAACTCCGCCCTCCCGCGGTTCTGTTACTAATTGCATGCAGGTCCTCGCTGCGAACGACAAAGCGGCTTATATTCGGGTGCGGCTTATCTATGGACAAAAACTGAAATGTTTGCCAACACCCAGAGATGCGGTTTATAATCAGTGCGGCTTGTATTCGTGAATTTACTGTAGTCTAAAATTGAGGGAGTTTGAAAAAGCAGAGCAATAGCAAACATTTATTTTCCTTCCTTCTGTCATCCCTATGGTTCTCTGAAGCTAGAAAAGCAACCTCAAATTATAAAGACAGGAAAAACAAAATTAAACATCAGACTGCACATGCTATTCATTTGTTGGTAAAAAGAACAAAATGGGGAAAATAAAGAGGAAAATTAGCATATTTGGGATGCAAAAACTCATGTGTCTGTATGTATGTCAGTATAAAGAATGTGAAAATGGATAACAGAAATACTGCACCTAGGAGTTGATGTACATTACTAGTGATGGTTTAAATATCATCTTTTAACTTCTTTAATCTGCTTAAAAACCCCTGTGGCTAAATCAGTATAAACCCTTCAGACTGTAAGCACAGTTATACTGGTATCTGTGTACCTAATACCTGTGTAGCTTAATTTCATGCCTATAAGAGAATAAAGTTAAGCTGTTAAAAAGCCCATTTGTATCAGTGTAAATGCTAGAGGGGAATGCACTGTGTTTACCCTGCTGCCACAGTTAAAATTTCTTATACAGGTATAACCAAAATGGGACTCCTGACCATCTACCATTTCTCTCCCTTCCTCATCCCTTCGGGCCCATTTGAGTCAGCTTTTCCCTCTCTCTAGAAATTCCCAGCAAACACGTTTGTGGGGCACCTTGGAACCCATGCTTAAATCTCTCCCTAAGGGACAGTTCCATCTTCCTGCAGAGCTCCATGAGCATGGATGAGTCCTGAGCCCAACCTCTCTGCAACGGCAAGTAGGGGCAAGGGGAGAATGGTGCACATCTCTGAATAGCAACAGAATTCATTCTCCTTCCAGCTCAGCTTTCACTGTTTGCTTGCTTTAAGATCAGGAATAAGCCTGAATTTTGTTGTGGAGGGGGAAAAAAATACATTAAAATTTAGCAAAGAGAAGAGCAGGTGTTTGCGAGAAATTTACTGTGTGGGAAAGAAGAACCAGGGAGGCTGAAACTGCAGGAAAACAGAGAATACTCCGGGGAATGTGTAATTCTCCATTTAAAAGCTGGACTGCTGGCTCATTCAGTCCCCACACTTGTCCCTCCTGGCTATTTAATTTACAAGCTTTTGGGTGCAGAGACTACCTGTACTGCTCCTACAGAAATCCTGGGAGCTTTTCACTTGGCTCTTTACAGCTGTCTGGGGCATGAAAAGGAAGCTGCACTTTAACAGCATAGGTCAAAAAAATAGCAGCTGGACTCAAGGAAAGAGAGATTAAAAGGCTCTGCCAAAGTCATCCTGTTAGACACTGGTCCAACTGAGGCATCCTACCCGCTGTGTCCTATACCCTGTATGTAAAATAAGAGAGCCATGGAGAGACAAAAACAATCTGATAGAATGACAGAAATAAATAGACCTATTTCTATGCAGAAGACCGCAACCTTTAATGATTTACATTGAATGTGAAAAGAGTCTAACTCATTGTCTGTCTCCTCTTTCTCAAAAATAAATATAAATCCATCTGTGACATACCTTAGGTCTGGGCTTATGGGCAGCCACCTAAAACCAGAAGCTTTCAGGGCAAATTCATCACTGGAGCAACTCCTGTGCTGTTAAATTGCAGAGGGATTGGGCCTTATGCTTTTAATTGTAGTCACAAACCTAACTGAATCCTGATGAGCAGAAAATAAAATATTACCAGAACCAGGTAGTCCTCTATCCCAAAGAAAGGAAAATATGCAGGAGCAAGAGCCTTAGCTGTACTGAGCCTAAGGCCATATCATTCGATGGATTGGAACAGCCCAGATATCTGTGTTCTTTTTGCACCAGCATCAGGTATAAAGCACTGTGACGTCCAGGATTAGTTCATCATCAAGTGATTTGCTCATTAATTTCATCTGTAAATCATGTTCCTGCTTTTAAAATGGCAAGGATAATAAAACACACAGTAAAAGGTATGAAAGACACACATATCCATATGATGAGGGAAAATGTTTGCAAAGACAAACATTTTTTAATTTCTAAAACTGTATAGAGGACATGTAACAGTCTCCTAGGCAGAGTAGTCAAGAAAGGATGATCAGTACAGCCATGCAAACTTCATGACCTCTAGAAGAGGTTGGCAAAATCCATTAAAGGACCACCTAAATCTCATCACTGAACTACAGTCACTTCTGGGAAAAAAATCAGCATCTTACTTACTAGTGGCACTCAGCAATTAAAATTCCTCTTTAAGTATTCTGCACTTAAGTATTTCCTGAACTCCTAGCACATGCTTAAATCCTTATCTGTTGAGGAATGGTAAGTTCCATAACTAATGAAATAAAAATATAATTTACAAATATTCAATCCTTCTTTGGAAGATTGGAGTTAAACATGCAGCTCTCATACTGTGTCTTTCAATATTTAAATGCAAAAGAAACCAAAAACATTATAACTGAAAAGTTTTAACAGTGATAAGAATAGATGCATTTGTTCTCTCCATGTTAGGATTTACAAAAGCTTTATAGTCATGAAAAATGGAGCTAAGCCTGATGAACAAAATAACAAAATTCTTATTATAATTTACAGGAACACACACACATAAACATGTATCTATCTGTGTATCTGTAATACACAGTGTCTGGAATATAAAAATTTTATTGCCAAATTGAATACCAAATAATAAGTTAAGCTGACAGAAACATAAAGATCTGCATTAGATGGCACCCAGAGGAAGGCAGAATTTCCAGTAGGAAATTGCTTGCTACCCCATCGTGATTTGGGGGGAATTTGTAGGATATATGGCAATTGCTGGGACATTTTGAAAGTGTGGCTACATGTATCCTCAGGACATCTGGGTCCTGATAAGGGATGTGGCCTCTCTGTTTTCAGGGCATACATCCAAGTTGAACTCAGCTGCAAGTGCTGAGCCCTGAGACACTTCCTTTGCTTCCTAAGAACTCAGCAGAGGAACAAACAGGTTTTTTGGTGGTTGAGGGGAGAGCAGAGAGACCAACAGGCTGTTCTAGGCACACTGCTGTGGTGTTGCACTCTAGTGCAAGATCAGGACCAGAGAAAAGGAACATAAAGCAGAACCAGCTGTGAGGAGGAGCGAGGCTGCAGAAGGCCTCCTCTGCAGGGGTGCAGGGTGGTTTTCTTTGGCAGAGCATCCCTCAGCCTTGGGGCTGGAGCTGCCCTCCACAGGGTGCATCAGCCCACGTGGACGTGGCCCAGTGGCTACCCTCAGGCTGCAGGACAAGAGGAATTACAGGGACTCAGCTGAGACCTGGATGCCTGGGGACACAAGGGGTTGGAAGCTATATTGGAAGGCAGTTTGGAAAACATCTTCACAGCATTTGAATGGTTTGGCTGATACACTGTAGATTACTGGTCTCATAGCTCATGGGAGATGCCAGTTGACTGGGTGCTCACTTCCCTTGGCTTCCATTTGTCTTTAGGTCACTCGGAGTGCAAAAAGTGTCTCCTGTATGAAGGGCTCCTCCTCCCTCAGCAGCCACACAGCCTGGGGCAGCCCTTGGCAGTCCCTGCCAGTGGTGCTTCCTTGCCAGCTGGCAGGAGCAGCTGATGGGCAGAGGCAGCTGGAGAAGCAATTGCAGACAGGTGACACCACAGACACAAGGGATGCCTTTCTCAGTGTCCCCTGTGGCCAGGAAGGGTGGAAAGCTGCTGGTTGGTTGGAGCTGCCCAGCAGCCCAAGGAAACCCTGCAGACAGTAGTGTGCAAAAGACTGCAGGCATAAGCTCCATTGATAGATGTAAGAGCAAGAATAAATCTGATTGTGGACAAATTACTGTTTGGCCTGACCTGAAAAGATGGTCCTGGAATCTACTTGTGTAGAGAAGATTAGACTCTGTTCACACCCAGGTCAATCTGGTTCTTCAATGGACAGAAACATTCCATCGTAACCTCTGTCTGCCATATTGCTTTGCATGGGTCCCACAAGCTCAGAGTGTAACCTGATGGTTTTGCTCAGGGGCCTTCATTGCTCCTGCTCATTCCTGCTGTGTTTCCTACTGACCCCTGCAAAGGTACCTGCAGTGCAGTGCACCTGTGTCTCCAAAGGAAAATACACACCTCAGTATGAACAGGAACCCAGATAAGAAGCTTCTCCTACATCAACAGGGGAGGATCAAGTCTGATGAGCCTTATGTTAGTCTGTCCTAGACAAGGTAATGAAAACAGCCATGAAACTTGTACTGCCTCTCCATGTCAGTTTTGGTGCCTCCCATATTGGGCTGAAAGTACTCATGGGGAAGGAACAGCACTTTATTCAAGGGCACAGGAAGAGATCCTATGAGGAGAAGGTGATGATTTGTACCATGAGCAATACAAAGCCCTGGTGCTCTACGCCTTGAACATATTAAAAAATGGGCTTTTCTTTCATCCCAGAGGCCAGGAATTAAAAAAAATTGTAGAAAACATCTTGTGCTTGTGCTGCCACCTCTGCTTGCAACAGACAGCTCAGGCTTTGAAGACACGGTGCTGAGGTGAGTGTGTGTGTGTGTGTGTGTGCGCGTGCATGTGCACGCCTCTTGGTGCGATTCCTCCTTCCTTGCCAAAACATCTCCTGCTGTTTATTTATTTATTTCTCTCTGATAACGGAGGGGATCGCATTTCCGGAAGAGTGCCAGCAGATGATACGAACCCAGGACTGATACTGCCAGCAAACCCATGCCAGCCCTTTCTGCCGGAAAAATTTCATTTTTTCCAGAAGGAAGCCATGAGTGTGAAGCAGAATCCAAATCCGATTTCTCGGCGTTTTTTGTTATCGCTCAGCAGCCCACCAGGTGGGGCAATGGAGGGAGCGCACTCAGCTGCAACTCAGTGCCTTAATCCAATTTACAGCTTCTCTTGGAGAGATAATTACAGCCCTGAAACCAGTTAGCACTGTACAAAGAGGCTCTCGAACCAAAGCCCCGATCCTGTCTTTCAAATATTCACCTAGAGTGTCAGGGATGCTTTGGAGAGGGAGGGGGGCACTTGAGCTAAGCTACTATGTATGGAGAAGAGTGTACACAACACCCCTTCCCAGACACCTGTGTCTCACTTGTACGCTCACACAGGTTTCCCAAAGACCCACAGGGAGTCACAGTGTGGCACTGCCAGCCCCTGATTCTCCAGCTCTGGACACCTGGGCAGCAGGAAGCTGCAAAGCCTTGTATTCCAAGCACTACTGGCAGATCAAGGGGATAAGATGATGGGAAACCTGAGGTGTGGCAGGGGGTAGAGAAAATGACCAACTCTTCCCCTAGTATGGACACAGCAGCTCTGCCATTAAGGTCACTCCTGCAGCCACCCTGAGGAAGCCAAACTTCAATTTTTCTCCAGTGACTAGTGGTTTAGTACTTGGTTTAATACAAATATGCAACATCTCTTTGCAAAGACACCCTAGAGTGCAGTATGTCACAAGCAGGCCACCTCTGCAGGTGCTGACTTCCTTGCAGCTCACAGCAGCTGGGCCTGAATTTTACACAACCTCTGCTTGGCCCTCATGCAGCCACTCAGACATGTCCCTAAGCATCAGGGCTGCAGAGGGATTCATAAGCAGTGATGAGAAGGAGGCTTGGGCACTCTGTAGCAGGGCACAAGACACACAAAAGACATACGGGGCATTTATGCTCCATGCAGACCTCCAAAACCCATCCTTTTCAGCACCACAGGCCATTCTCATCACAAGACACAACGGCTGATGCCTCTGCTGTCACTATCACTTCATTGCCTTGACAGAGAAGACATCTGAGAACCTGAACAGTGGTAAAGTCTGTGCAAGCAGATACCTTTAAGATTTCCTGTCATATTACCACAGTGAAGTATGGAGTGACGCTTGGTGATGGACACATTGGATTCAACTTGATAATTATCAAGGAAGTCTGGGGCTTCACTGGGTTTCCTCAAGCCACATTAAGTAACTTGTAAACTGTAAATTAACCTCCTCTGACTTAATGGTTTTGATCTTCATCATTGAAGTGTGGTTCTGGAAGATCTTTCTTGCAGGTGATTTTCAGTCCAATTGTCATAGTCAAGAGAGGAGTCCAGCCTTTGGGATTTAAGTATTAAAAAAGAATAGAAAAGGCAAAAATATAGATTCTTGCTGGTAGGAATGCCAGCTGATGTAGGAGCAATTTGAGATCAAAACACATAAGTAATCCACTGGATATGTAATCCCCTCCCTGATGCCTTGGTTCATAGAAGAGGGCAAGTTCTTACCACAAGGTGACCAGTTGAAAGTTCTGTTCTGGAAACTCCTCCTTTAGGTGTGAGTCTGGAAAATTTCCCAGGAAAGAATAAGCCAGTATAGCTGAGACTGCATTTGCTGCAGAGCACCAGCTCAGAGGCTGAAGTGGACTTTCCTTCCTTGCCTCCATGCAGAACTGAAGGAGTCAGGCTGGCTGCCTGGCAGAACATCCTCTTTGAACAGGCCAGAAAGGCCACAGCAAGTCTGCAGTGACAGAGCTTTCTCTGGTAAAAAAACAACCTTTTTGTTGTTGTTGTTCAAGCTTTCAGTCATAAACAGAGTGTGCTTGGTTGGGATCCAGGTTCAAGCCCTCACTCTTCTACTCCTTTGCTCTGTGTCCTTGGCCAAGTCTCTCCATTGAGCATCAGCAGTTGACAGAAGGCACTGTGTATCTCTGGGTGTGCCTGGGCTGGCAGGCACACTCAGAACTGAGCTCTGAAGCATGGCAGTATGTAGGAGAGGTCAGAATTGGCTGGATTCAAGAGGCATGGCTTATTTGTTCATGCATAGCCTGGGAAGAATGTACCCAGACACAGAAAGCTGGCACAGGCTGAACCGCTCTCCTTGCAGGCCTCTGGTTGGGTTCTTCTTCAGGGCAGACATACCCCAATATGAGCTTGCAATGATGGATGTAACTTTGATTGGAACCTCCTAGCTATTACCTGGACTCTACGAGTCAAGCACATGGAAGTTTGTCTCTAGCAGGAAAGGAAGTGGCAGAAATCAGATCTCAGAAAGAGACATTCCATTTAGAAAGTCTTTAGGCTCTGAAGCATTTGCAGAAAAAGCTTTTTCTTGTAACACAAGCCTATTGTAGTCCTCAAAATGAACATCTGCCCTGTATCAGATACTCACACACTGGACAAATTTATAAATTCCCCAGCTATCCTGTAAGGAACTAACTCCGGCAGTAGTTGCAACATGAGGAATATATATTAATTCCATGAGAAGAGTTGTTTTGATTTTATAGAAGTGTATTAGGATCTAACCCTTCTCTGCCCCTTTTGCATAATATTGTCCAGCAAAATGAAACACAGAAGCCCTGCTTTGAACCGTCATGTCCTGCCTTCGATTCAGGTCTTCTCAATCAATGTTCTATCTGTGGTGCTTGGCTTTTCCACTGATTGCTCCCATGGCATTTCTGACCTGCTAGGAATGTGGCAAAAGGGCAGCTGGAGCTTTCCTTCCTAGTAAGCCTAGGGCAAAGTGTGGTTCATCTGACACATACCTCTCACCCTTTGTGCACATGATGTCCATTTGCTTTTCATAGCAGAGTGCCATCAAAATCAGTCACTCTCCAAGAGTATAACAGGACTATCTTACATAATTGATTTGCTTGTGTAGATACAGGAAAACACATGGAAATTCCTGTATTTATGAAGTAACTTAATCTGCCTCTCTGTCTAATACAGATACTCTAACATGGGACCCAACTGCCCCGTTAGTAAGCTATTATAAGGTTCTTTGGGAGGTCTGCAGACAAATGAAGAATATTGGTCTCAGTAGCCAACTGAGTTGAAATCCATGGATCCCTTCACTTCCATCCATTTGGCACCTGGGACATTATATGTAACTGTGAGCAGTGGAGAGACCCAGACACTCAAAATCCCCATGCTGATTGTGCCAGGGCTAGAGACACATCTGCAGGAAATCAAAGCACGGGACCAATGCTGACCCAAAGTACAAAGCAAGGCATTAACACTCTGCTTCTTAACTCCCCACTGGTTCCACAATGCATGTGTGTACCCCCTTCCCCTATCACAACACAAATTGCACCCCAAACTAGACTGTACTAGGAAAGCCCAGGAGACCTTCCGGTTCTACATCACATCATGCCTTGGGAACAGCTCCAATCAGCAGTACCTTCTCCTCTGGAAGACAGGCTATGGACTCTTCATCTCAGATATTATTTTCTAATGGATAGGCAAAATCCATAGCCATTAAAGGAGCGCTGATAAAACCATTACTATAAAATATGCTTGGACTTAGGGTGTTTGTTGTTTACATTGTTGGCAGGTTATCTAACCACTGAAGAACTTAGAGTGTAAGAGGGGCAGGACATCTGTTAGGTGAAGAAGTATGTATCCAGTGGCAACCGATCAGGAGCCTGGCTTTAATCATGACATTTTGCAAATAACTGCATTTTTTAAACAGTGTCCTACACTAAACCAAATTCTAGACCTTGCTTATCTCAGAATTTCGTTATTAGGCCAGCAGTCTTCTGTCAAGATTGTATGCCTGGATCCATGTAGGCAAATTCAAGATTCTCTGCTGCAACTACACTGCCATTAAAAAGCACAGGAATATAGAACTAGAGATTATTGAAAAAGAACAGATGGGAATGAAAACAGGCACCTCTGGTCAACCTGGAAAGAGCACCAAATAGCTCCAATTTGTGACATCATCTTGAAAGCTGTGGTTTATGCAACCCCAAACCGAGTACCAAATTTTTTAGGGAAACCTTGCCTCTTATTTCTGTTTTGGCTTTTTCTAGACTCAGAAAGCAACTGCATATATAAACAGAAGAAAAGCTGAGTGCTTATCTGGAGTATTTACTCCAGATATTTAGGTGAGGAACCCTTGCTCCCAGCAGCCAAGTAAGAGCAGGGAGCGAGGGAGAGCATGACCCTCTCTCACACTTCTTCTGGTTGGTAAAAATGGCAGCCTAAAGGCTGACAGGAATTTCCCCCCTCTCTCATTGTGGCTGGAATTGGGAATATTCCATGGAGGCTGATGAAGCTGAGTAAGACTACTGCAGCCAGAGCTGCTGCCAAGCAGCCATCAGGCAAGACTACGTCAAGACACAGGGACCTGGGCTAGGACCCAGGAGGTCCCTGTGGGTCCTGACCTTCCACCACATCCAGGCCTCTTCCTGTCTCTCTGGCAGCAGCACAGCCCCTCCAGGCTGTTGCCACCGCCGAGCTGTGCGGCTGAAGGGGATGGCACATTGAAGCAATTTGCCAGGCTGCATGACAATTACTGACACAGATGCTCCTGTGTCAATATGGGCTCTTCTCTCCGTTCTGGTTACAGCAATGGGTGTGCCTGGCGGGGACTCCTCTCGGCACTGGCCAGTAGCATTATGGGGCTGGGAAGGGGCCATGACTGCCTGGGCTTGCAAGAGCAGAAGCAGACTCAGGGGTTGTCCCTGCTCCCTCCCCTCTTCCAGTCTTTTTATCAGGGTTTTCAGCTGCCTGCCATCCCCACACTCTTCCCTCTGTCCTCTGCTACACACATACTGTAGCTTTCTCTCTGCAACATCCCTCCTTTGCTGCATTTGGAGATTAGGGATGAAAGAAAGGGGCACTGTGCAATTCATTTCTGTCAAAGGCTCTACATCCTTCATGCACCCACCTCCTTTCAGTTTCCTCTTGTCTCACCCTGCCTCAATTGTTCCCCTTTTAACTGGGGTATCAGACATTGCACAAGTGCCAATAGATTACATCCTTCACAGACACAAGAGAGGTGAGATGGGGCAGATTTTAGAAGGGTCAGGACAGGCATAAGGAATTATAGACAAACCCCTTCACCCTCTGAGCAGTTTTAAGAGTCATGTTCTCCTTCCAGCTTTTCAACCGGCATCAAAGTCTATGTGGTTTTGCCTGCCAAAGGCTGAAATGCAGCAAAAACACTCATATCCAGTATTCAAATGTCATCAAACTCCATCCAAACAGAAAAATGTCATCAAGGTGACATAAAGACCTCAGCCAGACACCATAAACGATACACACAACCATCCTCACATCCTCCTGAACGCTTTGGGTGATTCCAAGACCCCTGGGGGTGTGGTGCAACTAGTTATGAGGTCTGAATGAACAAAAGGGTCCTTCCCTTGGCTGTAGCTTCAGCACCAGGTGGACAGACGAGTAGTCCTGGGCCATTTGCTGCCCAGGGCTGCCTGACCTTGCCTCTGCAGAGACGCCCAGAGGGACCGTGTCCAGGAGTGCCAAGCCCATGCCTCAAAGCTGCATTCTCGCCAGTGCCTGTCCCAAGTTTAGACATGACAGTCAATGCTGAAGAATGAGACACAAAGCACTCTGCCAGACTTCTTCCAGCACGTCTTGAGGTGATTTGAGAGATCACTGCTTTCAGCTTCTCTTCTTTGTTTGCTATTCCCTGTCTCATGGGAGCATGTCCCACTGCCCACAAGCTGAAGTGGCCGAGGCGCAGCCATGTGTTGCCCTCTGCCAGCTCAGCAATGGCAAATGGGTCTCCAGGAGAGGGGCAGCTGACCTGGTGAGCTGGGAAAAGATCATGTGTGTGACAGACACACCAAAACAGTGTCTGCCAGCACACACTATGCAACACCATGCCTTCCCCTCCAGAGAAGGCCACCACTGGCTTAACTCTGGGACAAAACCACCTCAGGATGTATCCTTAGTGTCTTCTGCCCTTTGAGGAAACCAGCAAAGGAGTCTGCTGCTCCTGCCAATGCTGCACAAAACTGAACAGGCCTCCCTCTGCCCCGAACCAGCTCCCTCCTGACCCTCCTCTGATCTAAAAAAAAAAATGTACTGCTCCTTTAAATGTGGTGCATGTTTAAAAAAAAAGAATTGACAAGCTCCCTCACTCTCAAAAGAGTGAGAAATTTTCATTGATTGATTTCTTCATGGCTTCTTAAACAGATAATTAATTCACCGTGAACCTGCGGACACACCGTCGTGAGTCGTTAATATTGTAAATTCACATATACTTCAATAATCGCCTGACCCCCCCGTCACCCCGAAAAACAGATAGCTGTGCAGCAAGGAGGAGGGGAACCGGGGGGGAATCGATTTTCGAAGACATGAAGGGATCACCCAGCAAAGGGAAGCTATTGATTCTCTTTTATAAGACACCGCTATAATATTTATTCTTTTGTAAACAGAATTAACCCAGCATCATGGGTCATTCCTATCGAACAACTTTCCTCACATGTGCACAGCAATGCTGATTGTATCAGATGAGGTAGAAACATCCAAACTGTACCACCCACCCTGGCTCGCACCTCAGCATCTGCTGAGCTCCCGCCTGCCGGGTCCTGCCGCCATGGCGCAAACCCAGCTGGCGCAGGGCTGGCCACAGCCGGGCTCGGCTGCGCAGGTATGGGTAGCCCAGGGAGCAGCCGGGCTGTTCTCACCAAGTGCTGCTGGCACCGTGGTGGTCCTGGGCTGCCTCACGCTGGGGGGCTCCTGCAGCTGGAGCTACAGAGAGTCACAGTGCACAGCTGAGCTGTGACTCACACCTACCCACAGCTGCTGACAGAGGAGAGGGGGAACTGTGACATGAAGAGGAACTTCTCTCCATCCCCTAACCCTCTCCCAGTCTGGAGAGGTTGGTCACCCGGAAACCCATCCAGCAGCAGATGGGGCAGCAATTGGTGTGAGGGCTCTATCACCTCCAAGCTCCTTTCCGCCCACCTGTGGCAAGGGGTGCAGACAAAAGACCCATGTGGGCATCACACCCCAGAGCCCTGAGGCTTGGTGGCCCCTTGCACAGGGATAGAACAGGGACAGGAGCAACATGCCTGTTACTGAGGCATGAGCTGTTGCTCATGAGGGGACAGCTGCATTTCAACCAAATGAAGGTGACCCCTGAAGGAAGCAAGAGCCTTAATGGCAAAAGTGACAAGCAAAAGCCAAAGGGAGGCTTCTGGATCAAGCATCGTAAGAAGAGCCAACAAGTTGTAATCTAGTAAGGGAAGGATCTGTAAATCTTGCCTGGAGCTGTTTTCCTTCCCTGATTTTATCTGCATAAACAGCGAATCACCGTACCCCATAAGAGGCTACTCATACAGATTCAAGTCCCTTGAAAATGCATCTTTGTGGGACATAAAAACGTGTTCTGTGTATACAGAGATGCAAATCTTTGCCTTGGGTACAAACATGCCTGAGGTCTAGCAAAGTCTGGAGGCTGTAACTGAAACCTGGCTGCCCATCAACTCCTGAATTTCCATTTTGTGGCACCATGTAGTCCAAAGCAAAGACAGAAACCGTAACAACACAGCGTTCCCTTGCATTTGGTCCACAAATGTGAAACTGTTTTCCAGCACGGTCGTCCCAAGAACTTCTGGCTCGAGAAGTAGAATTCAGACTTCGCAAAAAGACAAAACCACGTCTCAGCCACGTTCCGAGGGCTAACCCCCGATCTCCCCATGCCACAGCCGGCGCTGCCCAGGGCTGCCCGGGGGTTCCGCGCACGAAGCGCGACCCGCGGGCTGTGGCCGCTGGTTCCCGGGCGGCAGCGGCCCCGTGCCCGCTCCTGCAGCGGGGATCCGGACGTGCCGGGCCGCCGGCGCTCCGGCTGGCTTCCCCTCGCCTTCCTCCCGCCCCGGCCGGCGGCCAGGCCGAGCGACAGCGAGCGCCGAGTTGTGCCCGTGGGTTTAGAAGCGGCGGGGGGAGCAGCAGCCGGGGCAGCGGAAGCCCTAATTAGAAGCGGGGCCGCGGGCAGGCAGGGCTCCATTCAGAGGGCGGACAAAGGGAGGGTCTGTGGAGCAGAACCGGCCGGCACTGAAAGAAGCGCGGGAGGGCCCCGCGGCGCCCCTTGCCCGCCGAGGCAGCCCCGGCCGGAGCGCCGGCTGACCCGGCCCCGCAGCAGCCGCGGCCGCACGGCCGAGGGGAGCCCGGCCCGCGGGAGGAGAGCGGGGACCGCCAGCCCCCCAGGTCACCTCGCAGTTCCCCCGCCAGACGAGCGCCTTTCCACTCCAGCAGCGCCCCTGAATGCGCTAATTAGCCCCCCGAGCCCGGTGCTGGGAAAGGCCACACCGCTCATATGACCGCCACGAGGGGCCTCGGGGAGCGTCCCCGTGCCCCGGTCCTCCCCGCAGGGTGGGACATGGCGGAGGGAGGCCGGGGCTGGGTGCAGGTGCCAGCCCGTGGCACTCCAGTGTGCGGGAGCCCCTGGAGCGGCGGTCGGAGAAGGTGCTGGCCCCGGAGATGGAGGGGGCTGTCAAGGTGATGCTCTGAAAGGCCATGGGGAGAAGTGAACTAGCGGCCCAGAACTTGTGTAAGGGCAGCAGTACATCACAATTAATTCAGGGCTCTTTCAAAAACAAAGGCTTTCTATGGATTTCAACATGTTTGCACAATAGTGGACAGAAAGAGCAGTGAAGTGTCATCTCAAGGCCCCCTCCCTGTCTGTTGCCTCTTTGCTTTCCCTGCCCACACATTCAGCACATCTTCAGCACTGTCTCCTTCTCTTCAGATGCTTTCTTGCTACAAGTTCACTTTTGGTTTATTTTTACCATACCACACGTGCATTATTACCATGCCACACCTACTTTGCTTTCTACAGACTTCCGAAGGCTCCACTGTAAGGCATCCATGGCTGTGATGCCGCACATGCTCCCACTTGGGGATATGCAGCACAGGGAAGCTCATGGCTGTGGGAGGCCTAGTACAGCAGCCACTCATTAGGAAGGTGCTGCTGGCAAAGGGAAGAGTCCACCCTAGCTCTGCCCTCTTTCCCCTGGACTTAAACAACATCCAGCTCAACATCCAACTCAGCAGAGGCCACTCTATCACACATGCAAAAGCAGTTTCTATAAAAAGAGGGAAGAGGGCCACAGCTATATGAGACCTTAGTGACAGTGGTAGGATCAGGGAAAAGGCAGGGGAGAGGGAGGTCACACATGAAGACCAAGGCAGGTGGCTGTGTCATGAATTCTTCCCCATCCCTGTCTCACTTGACTCCCCACACAAGCCCAAAGGTGGTGGCCAGCAGCTTTGTCCTCCCATGGTCTCCATCGTGAACCAGCTGGGACAGAGGGCATCTCAGTGCACACCTGCACTTCTGCATGATACTTCCTCTTTCCCTTCACTTTTGAGATCTGCACCCTAGCAGACCCCAAGACTTCTCACATCCTTGCAGTGTGCACTGGTCTCACTCAGCCAACACATACCAGTTAAACCAGGCTTACATACAGCCTTTTGTATGGCAACACAGAACAAGCCAAATCACCTGATGTAGCTGGGTGTGCTATCAAGTTCAAGGATTCATTAGCTCCAAGACCCTCCCTCATGGTGCTCACAGCCCTCACACAGCAGTGTGGTGCCCCTCCCTGGATCTTCAAGCACTCCAAAAACCTGGCAATAGTCAAAGCCTTTCAGCTGGTAAGGAAAAAGTATAGTATAGAGGAGCAAACAGCAGGCAGTAAACCAAGGCCATGAATTAACCAACTCATCTTTGATTTTCCTTCTTCCCCTCCCCTCTCCTTTTTTCTCTATCCAGCATCCAAGGGTAAGGGCTTCCAGCTGGGGCTGCTTTCTCACCTGCACCCCCCGCCCCCATACACCCCCCAAGCCCCAGAGGCCTGCACTGCACCCCAGGACCCTGAGAACAACTGCAAAGAGCCAGGAGGCCTCATACAGAAACCCAACAACCCTAGCGAGAATGTAATTGCCTCCAAAGCTAGCAGCGCTGGCAGAGAAGCTGCCTTCAGTACAGCCTTTCCACAATCACACGCGTCACCCAGGTGCACAACATCTTTTGCAAGGGCCCAAGGGACTCAACAGCTCTGTAAGGCCCTGAGAGAAGGGAAATTGCTATCAGAGACTCCTGTCGACTACATAGCCCACCAAGGAGGCTGCTGGCTTCTACAGGCCATCCCCCATCTGTTGGAATAGCAGGAAGTTTAACGTTAGCAATAAAAAATAAAAAATGCTGGAGTCCAACTGGTGACTGAAGTCTGGTGCCAGGCTCTGCTGCAGAGACATCACAGCTGCTTACAGTGCCTGCTCGGAAAGAGGTGCTCATTAAACATTTGCCTTAGGTTTGTTTTCCCTATTCGCTAAAAGCAAACATTCACAACAAAGATCTATGACAGAGGACTGCAAATCAAAAGTTTGATTTAATAAAAACAAATATTACCAGCCATCTGACTCTAGGCTCTTCTTCCTTTGGCTTCTGCTCTTGGACTTTAGGAGTTATTTTGAAAAGCTTAAGGCCACAGGAACTAGAAGTGATTTTTATTTTTTAATTGAGAAGTCTAGATTTTCAACTAAGAGATCAGGCTTTAGAGAAGGCCCCAAGTAACCAATACCCTCTTCAGAGCTAGCAGAAGGGGTTTCATATCACAGAACTATCTCACAATGCAGAAAGGACTTTTCTGAGGTGGGTGTTTTTGGTGGAGTTTCTGCCTTTTTTCCCAGCTATGGAGATGCTTTCAATAGTTGCAAATAACTTCCATGCATGAGCCATGAATACTGGCAGATCAAAGCTGAGGAGCTGGTCAACAAACTGGACTACTGAAACACAGAATGCTCATCAATGCCAGGCTGCTCAGAGGAAAGCTCTCATCAGCAGAATGCAGACAGCAGAGCTGTGAACAGAATTCAGAAGTACCAACAGCCCAATGTTAGCAACACGTGAGGTCTCTAGCAGGAGTGGGTAGCTCGCAGCCAGCAAACCAGGCAGCCCCCACCACTTTGCAGTATATGGCCCGACAGCACGTGAGCTAACACTGATGCTAGTACCATTCAGCTGCACCTCACATGGTTTGAAAAGTTTATTTAGCAGGTTCCTCACGTTGCCCTGAAGCATAGTGAGCTCTGGCTGGTTGGAAACCCATCTACTGCCATATTAAGGGCTGAGCCTTCATTTGTCCCAATGAAACGGTCTCAGGAAGGCAGTGCTCCCTGGGCACCACTGCTGTGCTTGCCCCCCCCCACCAG
The DNA here is from genome assembly GCF_009819885.2 of Catharus ustulatus. NCBI lineage: Eukaryota > Metazoa > Chordata > Aves > Passeriformes > Turdidae > Catharus > Catharus ustulatus. Next base: position 19,138,618 of record NC_046228.1, on the reverse strand, counting down.
AGCAGTGCTGTGCAGCATCCATGGAGCATGATATCACCTGCCTGCGGCTCTCCTGGTGGTGCCTCTGCACCTGGGGGCCCGTCTGTCTCTGGGCTCACCCTTCTCAGCATAGCCAGCACCAAGCCAGTCTCGCCCAGATCTCTGGAACCTGGGGGGAAGCCGGTCTCCTTGTGGAGCCACACTGTGAGGCACTGACATGAATCGATCTGTAAGCCGCCCCTGATATTCTCCACTTCTGATTGCTACATTTTTTGTGACAAATTGATAAACTGCATCTCCACTCAGTTAAAGATTTGATCTCGCTCTCTTAATCCGCTATCAATAAGATATTAATCGTGCACCCGACCCGTTCTGTTCCCCGTCTGCCTGCAAATCCAATAATCATTTCAGAATTCACAGCCGAGTGGGGCACTCCCTTCAAACAATTAATTAGAGGGGAGTCTCATTTATTTTCCCTGTAACTCTCTTCCCCCATACCCCTCCCCTGCCCGCCTGTCTGTCTCCTTCTTCCCCCGCTCCCTCCTTCCCTAGCTGAAATTCATGCTCAGCAGAGACAGGAGGTGGGAGTGAAGTTTAGACTGGGAGCTGAAGAGGTCCTGATGAAGTCCCTTCCATTTGCTGCTCCACACAACAGATTAAACCCTGCTTTGCCCAGCCTCCATATTTCTCTGAAGGTGCAGGCCAAATTCACTCCAAAGCTAAAAACCCTGAATAATCTCCACTGACGCACACTCCTTTTAACACCTCTAGCATTTGCTCTGCCAGTAACTTGGGATTTCCACCTCTGGCCAGCCAGGACAGGGTTTATTCATGTGTGCTTCAGGGCAGCTCATGTAAGGGACAGTTGGATGAGAAGTCTGTGTGTGGGCCATGAGGATAAATGAATTGATGACAACTGTGCTTTATTCACATATCCCACTGACATTTTCTAATAGCCTGCACTGGTATCTGAGTGCTTCTTGATTTGGACTTTAGAGATTCAATTTCTGTCCCTGGTCCAGAGGAGAACCAAACTTCCTGGCCAGCTGTGCTCTCAGGGAAGGTCTCACTGCATTATTCCTTCCCTGCCCAGCCTCTTCTCTCACTGCATCTCAACAGCCAGCCCATTTCAGATGATGATGTTAGGGAAATTAGTCTATGCAATAATTTCTAGCCATAGCATTTATATGAAGGCCAGATACACAAATTAAAGTAGTTTGTGTCCCAAGATACCACAAGTGCTGGACACCAAGAACATAGCCCATGGGGAAGTAAAAGGTTGCAAAGAACCATAGAAATTCCAAAGTCTTTCTTTCTGTCCGTGCTACAAATACCAAGGAAAAAGTGTAAGTTAAAGTGTCCCTCACTGTCAGAAGACTCACTCCTGAGGTGCATCTTTTGTTTCATCCTCTTTGTCATACCTCAAACCCCACGGGAGACAGAGGCGCTATGACCAGAGATGGGAAGAGTTGGGAGAGAGGAGCTGTCACCAGCAATAGCTGCTGTAAGCATTGGCAGGAAGGCCAGAGGAAAGAGAGTCTCTGCTCCTGTGTGGGGACAGGAGCAGGGCTCTGACAAGCTCTTTAAGCTCCCCAGGCTCCAGAAAATGCTGTGCAAAGTGTTTTAGCAACAAAAGTCTTGAGAAGAACAAACACACTAATCCCTTAATGAGCCGGCTGATCCCCCATCTTGGCTCTGGCTACTCTAAAGAGCCACACGCTCCCCTCCTCCCTGGCCCCCAGCCCCCTTTGGAGCAACCCGCTGTGGCCGCCTCAGAACCGATTCAAGGTGCTCTTCGGGATCCAATCCAATTACCCTGCGTCCTGCTGAGCGGCCCCACAGACAGACTGGCTCTTTCAGGGCAGAGTCTTATGGCCTGTTAATCCTTCCCTCATTAAAAGACCTTGTTCCTCCCTCCTCAGAGATGAAAAAAAAAAAAAGCCACAAAAAACTCCTCAACCCCACACTGGGAAAAGTTTACGCAAGAGAGCCCCAAAGCGGGGCATGAAAGCTGGCCTGCGAGCTGCGGCCTCTGCCTGCTCGCAGGGGTCACCTCTGCACAGCGCAGGAGTGTCTCTGCCTCCTCCTGCCCTCAGACCTGGCTCACCCATGACGAGCACGGCCAGGCAGCCAGCCCTCCACTGCTCCTGCACTGTGCCTTTATTGGCTTCTCTTTAATGGGCCTGTCATTAAGGCAGGAGGAAGCTGGGTGGGAGGGTTCCCATAAAACCAAGGCCTCAGCTAATGAACGCAGCACCTGAGGGGAAGGGATGCAGGAGCGGCGGTTGTTGGTCACACAGGGCTGAGCTGGCTCTCCACAGCCTCACAAGGACAAGGTTCCCTCCTCAGTGGGAGAGGAAATGTCAGAGCAGCCCCCTCTGCCATCCACCCACATGCAGGAAGAACCAAGATCTCTGTCCCAGAGGGTGGCCATTCCCACACCTGGGAGTTCTCCTCAACACTTAGCTGGAGGGATGAGTCAGAGGTCAGTCAGCTGCAACCACCTCCTCACAAACGTGTAATGCTGCTGTGATTTTGCACCTCTCCTGCTTCCTTCTGTTGATGCTGTTGGAAGCTGCAGTCACAAACCCCATCACTCCCCTCCAGCTGCGCATGCGGTCTGACCAGCTCAGGTTCAAATCCACCTGTCCTACTGTAGATACTGCTACTAGCACCTATTGCAGTGTGTTTCTTGTTAATGGTATGTTCTGTTATTGCCCAAGCTAATGGTTTAGTCCAAAATTACACCCTCCCACCCACCTTGCCACTCTATCCTAAACTACCTGTCAATCCTGCTTTGTGCCAACCCTCTGCTTGGAATTCCTTTTTGGAAATCCCCTAGAACTAGAAGTCTCATTAGTCCATGCGACCCAGTTTTCCCCCTACCTCTCTCACTGGACAATGCTTTTGTAAACCCTACCTTTTATCCCTCCTCAGAATTTCTCCAATTTGCTAAGAATTTGTACCTTCCCCTTGAACCTCCTCCATATTTAAGATGGGCACCTTTGCCATTTTTGTCTTTTGCTCCATGAATTCCCCAAAGTAATAAATCCTTTTTATCCTATGCAAAGGACCTCCCCCTCATCTTTGCCTCCTTCAAATGCAATCTGACAGCCAAAAGGCCATGGAGCCACTGCTTGAGCCGCATCTAAGGCCTCCTGTTCCCGGAGTGTGACCCACTCTAGGCCCGGGACCATAGTGGCAAAGTGAGTTTAGCTCAGACCAGTGCATCAGTTGGCATCCTCCATTTGGAGCCTCAGTGAACAGACCCCACAGATGAGCTGTGGATTTTAATCCAAAAAAGCTCTGGCCGTTGCATCAAGTACCAGTACTCATTAGCCCATTGATAGAGTATAATGAAGAGCAGGATCACTCCTCTTCTGAGGGACGATCCATGTATGTATAAGGCAGGCACTCCCTGCAGAAGGTGTCTTCACCTTAACCTAGTACACATGGCAAAAAGGAAGTATGGTAATGCTAAGAAAATACAGTAATTTCACGAATACAAGCCGCACTGTTTTGACCAAAATTTTGCTCCCATACCGTGAAAGCGGCTAATATTCAGGTGCGGCCAATATGTGAATAATTTTCTGACATTTTCAACCCTGGGAGTGCAAACCAAGTCAGTGCAAACTGCAAAGTCGAGCTCCTGCCAGTAAAACCCGGCATTTATGCGGTTGTTACAAATTGATACTCTGTTGCACAGCAGGTGGAGCTGCTCTGTGCAGGCAGCACAGGGGGTGGGGAAGGCGGGGCAGCTCTCTCCTGCTTAGCCCCGCTGCTCGGGGGAAGCAGGGGCAGCTCTCTCCGCTTGACCCCGTGGCTCAGGGGAAGCAGGGGCTCTCTCCTGTTTGGCCCCGTGGCTCGGGGGAAGCAGGGGCTCTTTCCTGCTTGGCCCCGCGACTCGGGGTGCTCCCGTCCCCGCGTGCCGCCGCCGCAGGAGCAGGCAGGCTACATCCCCGGCTCCCATGGCCGCCGCAGGTGCCGGCGGGCTCTGTGCCCCCCCTGCCACCGATCGGCAGCGCCGAGCTGGGCCACCCAGCCCTGTCGGCAGCCCCAAGTCCTCACAGCCCAAGCCCAGCCAGTAAACCCCGCCCTGCCACGGTTCTGTTACTAATTGGCAACTTTGTTGCACGCGGGTCCTCGCTGCGAACACAGAGCGGCTTATACTCGGGTGCGGCTTATTTATGGACAAAAACAAAATGTTTGCCAACACCCGGCCATGCGGCTTATACTCAGTGCGGCTTGTATTCGTGAATTTACTGTACTTCATAGTCATGTTTCCCAAAATAAATTATAGTTCTGATTGTTACTGTCTGGTAGGCTGCATTTACATCCCCGCCAGCATACCACAGTGCAGAATTTTAGTCCCAGATCCCAGGAGTGCTAAAAACATTGCTAAAGATAGAGACAAACCTATCAACTTTGGGTGGAAGATAATAACAAAACCAGAGTTAGGCAGCATGATAGGATAACAGCAAAGACTTCTCTCTAAAGATAAGGAAATAAAAATGAAGCAGAATAAAATTAAGGGAGAAACTCTCTGGCAATGAGTCTCACTAGGAATCTTCACTATTTAAAGCCCTAAAAAATTGCACTGAGGAAAAGGGCTATAGAGGTTCCAGAAGAGCCAGAGCAGATATTGTGGTCCAACACAGAGCTTGGGAATCACAGTTTTATTCTTGGTCCTGATGCCAGTTTGTAGTACAGCCTCACCACATTAAATTCGGCACACATTCAGATAATGCTCCCATCCCTCCAACTGCCAACATACAGAAGTCACTTGCCAAATTTAGCAGAGCCAGTCAGGCTTTCAGTTGGAGGTAACCTAAGCATCATGATTTCTGGGCCCAGGAGAATGTTAATTCCACAAAGTCTTCTCAAAATTGAGGAGGGCTCACAATTCATGTGAAAGTTGCTATGGAGGTGGTCAGCCTCCCTCCAGAGCTGCAAGAGTTCCTGGCAGTCATAACATGTATGAAAAGAAGTCACAAGAATGAAGTAACTAAGTTTTGTGGGGTGAATGGCTCATCCCAGCTTGGGATAAGCCAGGAACTGGTGAGTCAGGCTCTGCTCTGGCTATGCACTCTTAGGAGCAACATATCTCTAATGGTCTGATGCAATGGGGCTCAGGATTACAGGTGACTGAGAAGGATTTCAGTGATAACAAAAGGTATGATTAGGTCTTCGTAAAATTTCATTGCTGCAGGAAATTGCAGCATGGACTTACTAAGCATTTTTTCACAGTAGGTATCTGATTTTTTTTTTTTTCCTTATAAGACAGTAGAGGGAAGTGTACATATTAAGTGGAAAGGGACATTTTTCAGTGAGGCTGTGGTTTGAGTTAAGTTTTAGGAGGAAAGGATTTAAAAAAAAAAAATTCTGATAACTTTTTTCCTTTCTCAGAAAAAAAGAAAAAAAAGAAAAAAAATTCCTTACCAGTCTGTCACAGGCCCCAGGGAGGTGAACTGCATGATCTAATTGGGCATTATCTCAGTGTTCTCAAATTTCTCTCTTGTCACACAGTCTGCTTTTTGACCTATGCCAAGAGAAACAACGTTGGCATGCATCCTTTTTGGCTTTGACAGAGCCTTTTTCTGCTCAGCTCTCTTCCACAAATTCTTTCTAGTTATGCCATCTCATCTATTCACTTTACACTTGCACATTTAACACCGTAATTACAGCACAGAAGATTAGAAATCAGACTCACCTTTTCCCACCTAGGGCTGTTTTCTTCTTGTTCTTTGTACTCCCTTCAGTAGGACCAATGAAACCCACTTGTTCACTTCACTTTTTTTGTTAATGGTCAGGTTCATTTTTTATTCTTTCTTATTGAACCCAGCCATCTGCAGAGAACTACTTTACTCAAGAACTTGGTCTCTGCTCACCGGTTGACTGCCATCAGGTGATAATTCCTCCCCATCTGTTGTTTGAAATTATTTTCTAAATCATTTCTGTGAATGATTCCAACTATCTTGGTCAGCTTTGACTGGATGGAGTGGTTACACACTCCATTTCTTTCCCCGTGAGTCTTCAGTCCCTTTTAAAGTCAGGTCTTGGGTGACAATACTGGAATTTTAAGAACAAAGCAATTTTCCATTTGATCCCACTAAATTTTACTTAAAAGTGCCTTGTTCCACAAACACTCTGATTAGCAAACCTCTCTACTAGAACACCATCAGAAACCACATACCTAAGAGAGAAATCTCAAGGAAATTTAAGTTTTTTGTTGGATGGTAGACTAAGTAAAAATGCATTCTGTGTGAAGATTTACTTCATTACAGGCTGAGTTCAGCAATGCTGCTGCAAACGCAGACCTGGTCCTTTGACACCACACAGAATGCTGAGAGCTTTGGACTTGGTCCAGCAAAATATTTAAGCACACGAGCAGCTTAAGAAATTAAGTGCATGGTTAAATATCTAGCTAGATCAGGGCCAAAACATTTGGCATCTCGTAGGATTGCTCCATAAAAATGTTCTTCATTTTAAAAAAGCTCATGTTTCATCAAAAATATATTAGGAATTACCAACTTCCTTTTTAGATGCAATTTAACATGGTTAGCTAACATAATATCATGCCTTTAACTCTCTTCTCTGGACACAGTTGTTTAGAGGAAGGGTTCTTCTTATGTCCCTCAGATACAACACAAAGCTAATTTCTTGCCAGAGTGTTGCCTGGGAATCCCCCCTGCAGTTGTGACCAGTCTCGGCATATTCTGGCAAAGAAGGAAGGGTGGTCTGAAGGACACAGATATGCAAAGACTCGTAATTTACTAGGGATATGTTCCAAAACAGTGTGCAGAGCAGGACATCAACAGGCTGGCCCAGATGTGGAGGTCAGATACAAGTGTATGAGCCAGACTTGCTCTCTCTTTGTCAAGCAATTACTTGCACTGTGTTTAGCACAGACTGAGATAGAGATCAGAGCCTTCTGTGCTACCTACCAGCATGAACGAAGAGTTACTGTCCCATAGACCTTCTGTCCCAATAACCACAGCAAAAACTGGGAGGGGAAACTGCGCTTTGCCAACAAACAGAGCAAAAAGCTTTCCTGTTTCCCCTTGCAGAAGCAGTTACAGGGGCCAGTACTGAAGAAGGCTACAAGACTGGCAAGATCTCTTCCTTCACGTTAAAAATGCCACCTCACAAGTGTAATGGAGCTGATATGTGGTCCACCACATTTTCCTCTACCCACTACCACCTTCACCAGTCTGTCTCTGTACCTAAGCACTGGGGACACTGGAAGCCCATGGGGGCAGGGATTTGCATCAGTATCTCCCAGAAGAGATAGGTCAAGAGGAAGTCAAGTCAAGCTAGATGGCCCTTTACTGATCCTCCCTCTCAAGGCCGTAAATAGCTCTATCCTCTGTGACCCTCGGCCTCCCACAGCCCTTCCCCACCTCTGCCCCCTCCCCAGCACAGGCTGCTCCTTGCCCTCTGCAGATCATTGTCTCCCTGTTAATTGCTCTGTCTAGGAGGAACAGGTCAGCAGCTTCAGGTGAGAGCCAGAGAGAGCTGTTAATAAGTAAATGATAAAAAAAAAAAGGTTACAGAATGAACTTGTTTCTCTGCAGGACTTGCCTTGCAGTTTGGCAACCACAACTGTCCTGTTGCAAAAGCACTCTTTTTATCTCTCCTTGAGCCAAAACTCTGACGGTAACGTTAAGCACAAACATGTGACCCACAGCTCCAAAAAGAGTGTGTGTTTATGTGTATGCATGGGTCTTGCCAGTTTAGAGGCTGCACTGATGGCCCCACTGTATCTCTCTGTCTATGTTACTAAACAAAACAAAGCAGGAAACAATATGCCCTCAGCTCATTCCTACTGTTTAACTACAGCTCCCTGGCTGGGGGATGGTTTGTCTCTCAGACAGGGCATGGCGACAGCCTGTGACACCAACCAGCTCCACTAGACAGCTCCAGCACCATCCAGCAAGCCAAAACCTCCAGCACCATCCAGCAAGCCTTGCAGCCCTGGACACTGCTACTTGCCACACCTCAGGGCCCCATCATGCTCTAATGCTCTGAGATGCAGTGTGGCACTTTGCTGTGATGCCCTCTCTCAGCGTGAGCCATGCAGTGCCACACAGGAGCCATAGTGCTGCAGAACCAGCAGTCCCAGCCACTGCTGCTGTCTTTAAGTGTTACACAACACATGGAACTCATAGGAAACCTCTCAAATCTAAGTTCAACATGAGAGATGAAGCATTAGGTGTGCACACAACCCACCAGCTCCATCTGAGAGGAGACATTGCAGGAAGAAACTTCTGATGTTAGGAGACCTGAGAACAGACTTGTTCCCAGCCTTAGAATCAAGCATCAACCAGAAGGCCTAAATTTCCCCTGGAAACACTACCCTGGGCTTGTGCCATCTGGCTTATTTGGCGTGCTGTGGCTCCTGCCCCTGTCCATGGCACAGTCTTTCCTGTTGTTGCGCCTTCCCAGGAGGAGGTGCTGCAGGGTGGTGGCCACACTCCTCCGCTCCTACCTTTGTGAGCCTAACTCTGTGGGGTCTCATATTCCTTTGAAACCTGAGTTGCGTTGATGGATATATATGCTGGGTGCCTCCCGTCTCTCCTGGGCTCAGGCTGCCCTGTCTGGAGGTTCTGTGAGGGAGAGGGGTCTGGAGTTTAAGAGCGTTATTGTTACCGGAGGAAGGAATTTTTGGTCCTATAAATCAGAGGCAGGCAGGAGTAGGGCCGGCATACTTGGGCTGTGTGAACAAACTTCATTTCCTGGGAGACTGGCCTTCAATCACCCTCTGTCATACTCCACTGATCAGAGGTGGACATGAGAGGAGTTCATTAAGGTGGAAGAAAAATAATATAATAGGTCCTCCCCGTGCATGCACTGTTCCCGACCCCTGGGGGTGGCAAGGCATCCCTTCCTTGTGCTAAGATCCAAAACACATACACACACAGAGCCACTCACCCTGAATATGCTGGTATTCCTCTGCCTAAGCAAATTTCCTTCTAAAAATGGACACCTCAAACACAGACCGAGGTTTTTTTTTTTCTGGCTACTTTTCAGATGAACTCAGTTCCACTGTCTGTTGACTCGCTTTGTAATTCTTGGCTGCACTCTGTCGGAGAAGAATCAGGTCCAGCACTTGAGGCAAAAGGAATCGACAAATTTCCGAGCAAAACAGAACACTCAAAGCTCTCCTTGTTGATTTTGTTTCCTGGCTTTCTGAAAGGATTTTTTTTTAGGAGATTATCTCTTCTGTTTCTCTTTACATCCTTCAACACTACTGGTTTTGATTGGAATTAGGAAAAGGGGCACGAATGTTAAGTAGGCAAAAATTAGAAAAATAAATACATGCAATGAAAAGACAAAATATTTTGAGTTAAGGATATGGAAAACCTCTGAGAGGAAAATTGTTTACAAAAAGTTTTGTGTTTTCAATAAAAAATTATGAGTCAACCTGCTGTATGGAAACACAGAAAAAAGCTCTAGTAAGGCCCAAGAGACTGAGCTGGTGTCTAACATGGACTGGTGCATGTGATACCACATGGAATAAAAGCCTTTCAGACTTCTGAGCTTGGCTGGGTTGGTGCCATCCCTTTACATGCTTGTCACAGAAGGCATAACAGAAAGAAAGACATAATTTTATTGTTTTGACCACCTCTAAAACACTTCCTGGCAGTCCTTATGTTTATAAGATACAAATACAAACCAGAGCTCGGGCCACAGGACTCAGGCAACTGATACAAGATAAATAATGTTAATTTGGAGGTGCTGCCCAAGTACAGCTTCAGGCTAGTGGACAGCTGGGGCTCTCACCTCCTGTGTGACAGAGGCACACGTTGGTTTAGAGAGTTCCTTGCAAGCAGTTTTAATTGATGTCTCGTTATGCTGCTGGACTCAGCTCCTGGAGAAATTTGTGGTTCTGTCCAGGCAGACAAGGGAGCCCAGGCACTGCCATCCTTGGTTCCAGTGTCTTGCCTCTCTGTCCGTGATGTCTAGAAGGACCAAATCCAGCAGGAAATGAGGAAGGGTTGTGTGAACTGTCCTGGGAGCAGAGGACTCTGAAATGTAAGGAGTGCACTTTGGTGCAGGAGCCTCTGCTCACGACTGTGACATGGCAGTGCCTCACATTCCTCACTTTAGTACAGTTCTGCTGTTGACATGTGGGCACATCCCAGCAGAAGTGGCCAACTGCAGCAGAAACACTCCTTCAGTCTTTACTGGTTAGGGAAATTCCAGAGACCTGCATCTTCTGGGGGAAAAGCAGAAGCTTGGTGAGCTTGCAGGGGCTGAGGGATATACTGATTCAGTGCATGCACTGTGAAGATTATACCAAAGAAATTCTTCTTCCTTGTGATCTCTTACGGGCTCCAAGGAAGGTAGCAAGGTACATCCACAAGCAGGTGAGCAATCCTGAGCAGCAGCAGACTGCTCCTGGTTGGAGAAGTAGCTTTTACATTGGTGGGTATAAAATGAGTCATTCCTGGTTAATATCCAGAGGCTGAAGCTGGATGGTGAGGCAAAACAGGTAGTATTTAATCATCCCAGAAAATGTTGGAGGATATTCTCAGAAGATTTCTTGTAGGGACAGTTGCTGCATAGAAAACATAGAACTGTCTGGTACTAACATCTCCTCTAGAGAGAGAGATCAGACATTTTAGTGGTATTTGATGAATAGTCACTGAAGGATTTTTCAGGCCTCCCAGATGAAAAAGGTTGCTGGAAGACAGGACTACGGGATGGCTTTTCCACCCTGGTTGTTCATCACCAGAAAGGCTGTTTGCAAACCTGCCATTTTATTTACTGCATGAAGTCTTTCTAAATGGAGTTTTTACTCTAATATCTAAAAGGAAAGTTGTACAGTTGTTAATGGATATATGCCTCTGTTGGCTTTGAAGCTGCTCAGCATATCTGCATTAAGGAAAAGTTCACTGTGTTTGTTGAGAAGTGTCAGAGAACCAGGATATATTAACTCTGAGCTCTGCCAGACTGAAAAGCAAAGGGGATAGAACAACTGAGCTAAAAATCTAAGGCCATCACTGCAGCAGAGGGGAGAGAACAATATGCAGTATTGATAATGCACTGGCTGGGGTCAAGGGGCTGTGGCTGGAGATGTGCAAAAGTACTGTTAGAACAAAGTATATGACAGAGGTGTACGCTATACCCAAACACAGCTGTATGCCCCAGCCCACTCCCACTACATCAGAGCTCTCTTTGGGTCATTAGTGCTTGTTTTAATTTATTTCACCAATTTTATCGCTGGAAACACACAGTGATTTACAACCTTTCCTGAGTGCACAGATTAATAAGTCTTCTTCTCACTTCCCCTAGAGACAATTAGCACATAGCCATGATGGGAAATGACTGTGAGGAACACACAGGCAATATTCTGTGAGAGCTAGACATTAGGCTGAATTCTGCTTACACACAAGGTCACTTGAAAGCCACTACCCATACTTGCCTCACCTGAAGAGAAAAGCCACCCCCATCACTGAGCAGAACACACAACCAAATGGACTGAACCACCTCTGGGACACATCTGATCACAGGGTGCAGAATGAATGCAGTCCTCTGGAAAGCTGGCCAGGAGGAGGCAGAGATCCCAGCCTCCTGTGTGTTATGCCCCTGATTTTGTGTGTGTCCTTGAAGCCTCTTCTGCCTGCATTTTTGGAGTTGATCCTGCTTTAGGCAGAGGTGAGTCCAGACACCTCCAAGGTCTCTTCCAGTCTGTTTTGTGACTGTGACACTCTGCTCTTAACACAACAGGACCCCAAGTAGTAACTCAGCCTGGGAAAGAGTTACAGCAACTGCCCTTAAGGCTACAGACTTGACTTCCAACTTCAGGAGGCTTTACTATTAGATGAAACATAAGCAATAGATTGAAAAAAATACTCAAAATAATATAATCTTCCTCTTTTCTTTCAGGTTTGTCTGTTGCTTTCTTTCCCAAGACATCATTCTCTTACTTCCAGACAGCTCCCTCCCTTCAAGCACTCTTGCAGACTTGGATTTTAAAACAAAAACCAAGAATCCAAACTCATTCTTTCAAAATCAAAGGGGAAAAAGATGGTAAAAATATGTTGATAATTTTCTCACAGTTTATTTTTTAGTTTACTGAAACTTCTTTCCTCCAGTTCTGATAAGTCAACAATACTTTTATTCTTCAAAACAGAAAAAGATCCAGATTCTGAGACTGAATATTCGAGAAAATTTTATCCAAAATTTTAGCAAACTTGCAGTCCTTCTTATCTCCACAGGTAATTTTTAAGTAATCCTTTCCACATATATTCTGATGAAGATGAATATGGTAAACCCCACTTTACAAGCAGGAAAACTGAGTCAGATACAGATAAAACCAAATATGGTGCTTCTGCTTCCCTGGGGAATCTTCTTTTTTACTGCAGAGATCCATAATTAGCTACACAGTGTGCTCTGATCAGTTTGTATAACTGGGGCTGTAAAGGTGCTGTTAATAACTCAACACTTCCACTGCTCTGCTGGCCCACACTCATCACCTTGCTAAAGGGAATCCTGTGGGAAGCTGACAGACCTTTCAAGTGTCCTGAGGCACCATGTAGGTGGTGCAGAGCTGTGAAGACAGGAGTCACCACAGGTGACAGAGGACTGTCAGCAAAGCCCTTGTCTGCATCTGCCTGCTCTCATGTTTTCCTCCTGAGCATCTCAGTCTTGGTTGTCCCCATCTCTGAGAATCTCAGACTAAACCAGGAAGGTTTGGGAGAGACTCCTGTGGCATTCCAGCAACTCTTTGGAGTTTGCTGGTGTCCTCTGTCTCTTTTTCCTTTCCTATGCCCTGGTGAACATGGCCATTGCCCACCAGCACTGTGTGCTTGCTGCCTCCCCAGCAACTGCAGCTCACAGGTCTTGTGGGTCATATCCCCACAGCAATTGTAAGATCCCTTGAACTGAGGAGTTCCATTTGAGCCTGTCCTCTCCTGGGAGTGCCTCATCTCATCTCTTTGCTCAGCTTGCCCTGGGTTGGTCCCAACCTTAGTCTCCACAGATCCTCTTTTCCCTTCCCAGAGCAGCAGTGAGGCTGAGGCAGCAGCAGGACTACAGTGTGTTTCTGCAGAGGATGATGGGTCGGAGAGGCCAAGGGGAGCGACTTTTAGGGTGTAACAGTGCTGACTGTGTTGCCTTTCCCTCCTCTCTGAACCCAGCCCCGCTGATAGACATTAGTGGGTGGGAGGCTGGCTCACTCCAGAGAGCCTTTGACATAAAGGGAGTTTTCACCCCACCTCTTCATCAATCAAAACTTAAACTTATTTGTGCTTATATGCTACTTCTTAAGTAGAGAAAATAAAAACTGGGTTTAGGAGAGTGCAAATATTTAACAATAAAAAAACCACATTAATTTACCCTTTTTCATTTCTACAGAAGGATCCTTAATGGAGTCACATGACTCTTATTCTAAGTGATAAACCACAGGTCATAAAGCACCACTTTATCACTCTGCACAAGCAGTATAAATAACAGCTATTACCCAACCTCACTCCATCTGATAAGCTCAGAGATTTTCTAATATACATTTCTGATTTTTTTAAATAATATTCATGATCATTTCCTCTTGAGCGTTATGAGTCTCTGGCTATGTGGCCCTTGAAACCAGGGCCTGCAAGCCCTTGTACCATCTCCCTGATTTATGGCCATGTTGGTCGGGACTGACGCCCTAATGAAATCTGTGACACTGCATTAATGGGGCTGTTTGTTACCACCAGAGTTCAGCAGCTGGCTGTAGTCTCAGCGCTGTGCTCAGGATGGTACACGCAGAGTCTATAAAACCCACCCAGTGGGCAGCAAACCTCCCCTGCCATCCACACCGTGGCACCAGGGGCTGCCTGGCCAGGCCATGAGACCTCGAGGGTGCAGGTAGAGGGTCACAGCTCTGCACCTCCCGCCGCAGCTGCATGAGCAGTGTGACAAGCTCGGGGTCTTCCCCGGGCCCACGGCTGCGCACACAGACACACGGCTCTCAAGCGTGTAATTAACACCCAGCCCCTGGTGCGGAGTCATTGAGGTGCACCAGCCCCAGCCACTGTGCACCAGCAGATTACCCACTAACAAGCGCGTGCGAATGGAGTGTATCCAGGGAGTGTATCCACACATCCCTTGTGCCTGCAGCAGCATCACTGCCATGTGTGGGCAAAGAAACGCTGCCCACACTTCTCCAGCATCCTGTCCAGGGCTGCCTTCCCTCTGGCTCCAGAGCAAAGCCACAGGCCAGCACCAAACAGCCGCCTGCGATGTGTGTGTGCGCTTCCGCAACGCTTCCCAGGGTGATCTACTTCCATCGACTGAGACATCTAAGTCAAATAGCCACCCAGTTCTCATCAACACTGATGGCAGTTTGGAGGATGATTCATGTCCTCACCTCAGAAAAACTGAGCCAGCATGTATGCAACAAAGATCTTGTGTATCCACTGCACAATAAAACATACCTGCAAGACAGTTATTTTAATACCAGTATGCCCTATATAGAGATACATTATCATGAACTCAGTCCTGGACCTACCACAGCAAGCAGAGAGAATGCCAGCTTTCTGTAAGCAGGGAGTATTGGTACCTCTCCTTGGGCTAAGTAATCACCCTGAAGTTTTTACCACAGGTACATGCTTGAGTATCTAGATCTGATATAGACTGACTGACACAATTCCTTTTTGTTGCAATCAGCTACCATCAGCACGTGCGTTCTCTTGAGTTTTATTTGCTCCTGTTCATCTTTGTTTTATTTTTCCATTTTTAAAATAGTGTAGGAAACAAATGCAAAGATTTATGTTCATGCAATGCAGACTCCTATGCAACAGGAAATAAAAATTCCAAAAGTGAATATTTAGCCTTTAATTCTGCCCTGGGGTAAAACTCTGTCAGCTGTTGTAACCATATATTACACATCAAATAATTCAACACAGCACACACTTTCCTCCACCTTAGGTACATACAAGGAAGAGTCTTAGTTCCTGTGTGCTTTATTTTAAAATTTTAAATGCAGGAGTATTCATTGAACTGAAAGCCTTCAGAAAAATTTTAATGTGAAAAGTGGCAATGTTATGGAATATATTGTTGTGCCTTTAAAATGCAATGCCTCGTTTCAGGAATGCTTTTGTAGCATTTTTAATAGTCAAAATGGCTTAACAAGAAATCAGGCGTTTGACAAATTCACATCTTCTGGAATTATTAAATAATTATAAATAATAAAGCATTGAGCTTAAAAATGACAATTTAAAATCAGTAATATTGATATGGCTGAGTTTCATTTATCCTGGAAAGGAAACAGCTTTGACAAGATCATATTTTTTAATAAAATGAGTGTGATATTTTTCTATCAGGTCTCTTTAATTCCAGTATCATAAAAATGTGGTATATCTTTATTGATAGACTTTAGCTGGTGCATTCTCTTCTCTACAGCATATATATGTTAATGATTTTCTCAGCACTGACATACAATATGTTTAACCAGACGATTTTTCCTTTCAGTCAGAGTTACTTCTCTGAGCAGTAATTTAGTGGGCAGTTCTCAAACGACAACTCTGAGAAATACACATACCATGTCTTGTTAAAAGTGTATTTTAATGATGTCTTGCTTGACCATGTTTCTTTTTTGTAGAATTGTAAATAATTCTTATTCTTCTTCTGATCTGTAGCTGGAGAGAGAGACAAGACTGGAGGAAACCAGCTATTGCAATCAGGGCCAGTGCATTTGCAGTCACTTTGCAGCAGGTCGTTGTCCGAAAGAAAACACAATTCCCCTATGCCACAAACCTCAGAGTAACTCAAACCTGCTTGTGCTAAAAAGATACATACACACACACACAAACCCAAAACCAGAACCCAAAGCCCTTGAAAAAAGTAATAACTCATCACAGGAAAACAGCAGAAGGTACCTGGAGCCAGAGCATCGCCCGCTGCTGGGAGCCGCATGGGCAAGGGAGTGTGGTACGTGAACAGGCACAGCTGATCTCAGCACATTGCAAATGTAACTCTAGTCAGGCAGTAGATGTGCTCTCTTTAATGATATTACTGAACAGATTACATAAATGAGTGAGAATTTATGTACAGAATTTGCATGTGTTTGCAACTGATCTGAAACTTATAAATACATTTCTGTATTTACACGCACAAGTAAATTAATATTGATTTCCAAGCAGCAAGCACCACCAAAATGGCATTCAAGTGCATGTTTCCAGGTGCAAAGTATTTAGCTGGAGAGCAAAGCAAGCAAGTTTGCAAAGAGAACAGTGAAAATGTGGATGCAGTTCTGGAAAGAATGACTTGCACTGTTTGTGTTGCAGCGGTGCTGGAGGTTGCAGGCACCCTGGGAATCTGCTGGGCAGAGCACTCTGCAATCCTACTGCAAAAGAGCTTCTCTCCAGCATGTGCTAGTGAGACAAGTGCCTCCATTTAGCAACAAGGGTCTAATTCCCAAGTGGGTGCTCATTCCCTGCCCAGAGAGCTTTATTGGGTGTGCAGCTCTCCGGGTAGGCCATTAGAGGTTTACAAGCCATTGACACGAGCTAGCTCAGGGACAGTGTGGCTATTGCATGTACCCAGTCTGCTCCTGCATTGCTGCATTCCCAAACCCGTGCATTTCCCAACCATCTGCAGACCCTCAGCACCCCTGCTCCCCAGCTTCTCTCTCCCCAAGCTCTAACTCATCCATGCATTCTCCAAAGAAGACTCTCTCCCTGACTACCCACATTCCAGACCCTGTACCCGCTCCTTCCCTTGTCTTCCTACACAGCCTCCTACCTTTTCTAGAGCCACCACCCTGGGCAGACATGCTGGTCCCCAAGGCACCATTCCTCACTGTCCTCCTGCTCTGCACCCATCCAAAGTGAGAATTTTGGGACAGGGCTGTGGAGGGCAGGAGGAAGAGTAGCTGTTGGGGCTGCATGAGTCAAGTCTTCACCAGAGAAGGCCATTACTTTACCAAGGATTGGGTTTTTAGCCAAGGTATTGCAATCACATCTCTCTGGATTTGCTTTTGTTTATTCCTTCTCTTTTCCCTGAAACTCCTCCTGATGTTTGGTGCATTTTTCTTGGGTATGCTTTGTTGTTTTTGGGTTATTTTGTTGCTATTGTTGCTTGCAGCCACCAGAGAGTTCCCTTCCTCTGGTTAATGGCTCATTAACTAGCTCTCTCCATGCAGGAGTAGGGCCTGGGAAGTGCTGAATTCTGGAAAATCCTCACCAGCAAGGAGCCATTTGCCAGCAACAAAATCCTCCTTCAGAGGGGGCCCTGTGTCATGGGGCAGCAAGGGGAGACAGTCCGTGGATGGAGGGATAGGGACAGAGCTCACAGGAGTGTGGGGCACAGGCATTGTTGCTGTTTCTTGAAAAAAGACACTGGCTCTTGGGAAGAGGGGGGGAGAGGAGACAGGAGCTGGATTGTTAGAGGATTCAATGAGCTGTGCCCAATGTATTCGAAAGGTGCTTAAGACAGCCAAAGCTCCTCACCAAACACACACTGCTGTGAGCAGCACAGCAGTGCCCAGGGGCTGCAGAGAGGCAGCCCAGCTCCCCCTCCCCTCGCACAGCACACCCGAGAAATGGGCACCGTCCCCTCTGCCCCTGCCCCACGCCACCGCGGCATGGCCAAGTGTCAAAGCCTACACCCATGCTCACCTGCACTTCTGACTACCCCAGAAGTGGTCCCCACCTCAAACCCTTCACTCCCTTCCATCTGCACCTTTCCAGGTAGAAAATGACTTGCAGCTTTAGGTTGTCCCAGTCAAGCAACCCAATGGCTAGGCCAGAGAGGAGGTACAGGATTTTCCATAGATATAAAAAAGAGAATTCAAAGCAAATCTTCAGATTGACAGTAAAACTTGTTTTCTGATAGCTTTGTGTCCTCATTCTTTTGTCCTCCCTCCATCACCACTACAATGACCACAGAGGACAAATTCTCCTCCAGTGCCTCCCACTGTCCCAGAAGAGCCCTCAGTTTGTAGCTCCAAGCCATGTGCTCTTTAGTCACTGGGCATGGAGGGGTGGCTGGCCAGCAGAGAAGGTGGAGTAGTCCTGGTGCTGGTACCAGTGTGAACCTCGCTTCTTTACCCCATCATTAATTTGAACACATTTTGTAGGCATAGAACAGTTTAGTGGTCTCTGTCCATGTGTCAAGTATGGCTGACATTGACAGGTAGGTTAAACATTATGGAGAGGATGGGGACAAATGACAGACAGTGCAATTGCCTCTGCTGGGCTACCTGAGCTTAAACTTAAAAAAAGGTGATAGTTTCATTTCATCAGTGTCAAAAAGTACCCTCACCTGCAGCTGCAGAACAAAGCACAGCTCAGGCTCATGAACATAAGCAATCAGTTTGTCACACTTTAATCAGGTAGCTCCCATCAGCAGAAATCAGTTTTCTTGGGGGTCTTGTGGCTCAGCTTCATTGCAAAGATGAATTTTCTTCACCCACAAGAGCTGGCACCTCTGGGCCTTCTGAAATACCCTGGGGCAATCAAAATTGAACCTTCTCCCACAGTTGCTCAGCTTGCCAAGCGAGGTCCACAGGCACAGCAGAGATGTGCAGATCTTGATGTCACTTGTGCAGTGACTATGGCACTGTTTATGACCCAGCCCTGTGGCCATAGTCCCAGCAAGGCCAGTCACCTTGTTACAGGCCATTTTTGGGCTGTGTGGTACCAGCTCGCCTTCAGATTACCACACCTCATAAAAGCAACAGTTTCTCACAGTGCATTCTTCATACACCTCCAAGTTCATCGCAAATGAAGTAGTGATCATTACTTCCATTTTAAAGGCAGAGAAACTGAGGTATCGCATGATTCATGACCCAATGTCTCCCAACAGACTCGTGGCAGGGCCCGAAGAGACACCCAAGCTCCCTAAATTTCAGCACAATGCGCAGGGACTGCATTAGCACGTGGACAATATTCACTGTGTGATGCCCACACTGGTCTCAGGGGAAGCTTTGTAAGACCAGCTTTACACCCAGGGTGGTCTAAGGACTTGGGTGGCAGGGCAGAAAGGAGACATTCCCTGACAAGCTTTTGCCTCAGAGAAAGACTTGAAAAAAGTTCAGCTCAAGGTCCTAGTGAAAAGAACGCCTGCAGGGCCACCCGCACCGCTCTCTAGTTGCTCCCAAGCAGCGAATTCATCTGGCTGAAGTTCTGGGGAAAGTGAAAAAAAAGTACATATGAGGAGACAGAAGCTAGCCCCATCGACCACTCACACTGTTTGACATTAAAAAGTGCTGACAGCAGAGAGGGAGGAAAGGAATGGACGAAGGGACACTTTCATCTCATGACAGTCTCCTGCCAGCCCCAGCCACTGCGTCTCCCTCTCGCCCCCCCTTCTGGCCCCTTGCTTTCCTAGGCATTTTATTAAATAGGGTCACAGCCCGCATTAC
Organism: Catharus ustulatus; assembly: GCF_009819885.2. Lineage (NCBI taxonomy): Eukaryota > Metazoa > Chordata > Aves > Passeriformes > Turdidae > Catharus > Catharus ustulatus. Next base: position 19,119,285 of record NC_046228.1, on the reverse strand, counting down.
AGTTCCTCCCACGGCCCTGGCAAAATGAAAACACTTGCTGGTCCCCATGACCCCCACCCTCCCAGATCTCCGTCTCCTCTTTCCCCCCACTCGAGAACTGAGATCTCCACCCCACTTCAACCTTGGCGTTTCATAGCCAAACATCAAGGCTAAGGGCTCCAGGGAGGAGGAAGGTCTCCCCCATTTTTTTTCCCTCTTACATTAATTATCTCATTTAGTTGAAAGAAAAGTTCAGAAATTGAGCTTTCCCTTGGCAATTTATGAAGGTAGTGAAGTAATTTATGGCTTGATACAACTTTGTTTTATTCCTTCTTTACACATACGCGCACACACATACACAGATAAACACACGCATACACACACTTAAGGAGACACTAAGTTGAATTTATCACATTAAGTACCTGCCTGCTAAAAGGACAGGACTGGGCATAATTTACAAGGCAGGATAGGGAGGGGTTCACATGTGGGGGGAAACATTTAGAAGAGTTAATGTTTGAAAGTTGGTCTTTGAAGGCAGGAGGCTCCTCTAGATAGAAAAAAGAAAACCTAACTAATTAAAAGTGATGTATCAGTTTCAGAAGAAGAATGTGCTGGAATGAAACTGTGCATGGGCAAAAACAACAGTCAGCCACGTTAGCCATGACAGTGTAGATACCCCCAGGGAGAAGGCCCTGATTTCAGCATCAGACCAACAGGGTCTGAGATCTAACTGGCTGGGGCAGCAGCCAAAGCCCCCTGCCCAAGTGGCTGGTCTGGTGCAGGACACAACCTAGATGCAGAAGCAAATGTGGGTCATCTGTAGGGTTTGAATCATGGCCATGGCATGCCAGCAATGTGACCCACTGCGCTCTGCTTGGAGGAGGAGGGAGGGGACCTTGGGCCACAGATGTGCCGCCGGTTGTTTCAGTAGCAATCAAGCACTGTGGATGGCCAAAGGAGAGGACTTGCCTGCCCCAGAATGCTGACCAACAGCGCAGGCAATGAAAAGGGAGGAGGGCGCAGAGGGGACAGTCACTGCTCCAAGGGCAGTGCAGAACCGTGGCTGTGGCCAGCATTCACCTCCCCAGTCAGCCCTTCAGTCTCTCTGTGTCTTACTCAGTGAGTTTGAGTGAGAGTATCCTGTCATCTCTGCATTTTCCAGTACACCTTCCTGAGTACACCTTCCCAGTACTCCAAACCTCCCCAAGTGATGTCCGGGGGGGAGGTGCCTCCAGACACTATCTGGGAAGTGTGAAGTCTGAGCAACTAAGTATGCTGAGATGAGAAACACGTGCAGAGCATCTCAACTGATGCTCGATTCTGTTTTGTGTACATGAACTCATCTAACTTCACAACACATCTCTATCTTCCATACAGGAATCTGAGCCATAGAAGACATCCAGTGACTTGGACCTGGGTCACAATGCAATTAAATCTGTCAGCCAAGTCCCAGGTGAGCCCCCTGCAGCCAGACAGTTCTTCTGCTCTAGGGACCTGTTCCTGATGTGGTTGGGCACCGACTTTAACCCCTCTTCCACTGCCTTTGTACAGGACTGCACACATTATTTCCTCTGAGTCATAGAATTATATTGCTCTTACAAGTCTCAAATCCATAAAATTATTAGGAGGAGAGGTAAGTATGGGTGTGGAGGAAGGAGCCAAAAAAAAAAAAAAGAGAGAGAATCATAAAAGTGATTTCAGAAATGCCTCTTACCCAAATGCAGATTCTTTCCAAAATGTGCCTTGATGAAAACTGGTCAAGCTGTGAGTGCCCTTTTAAAGTGCTGGGTCTGTGCATCAGGCAGAGGCATGCCAGACAATAAACAGCCCCTGCTTGTCAGTCCACACAGCAAATTTCTGGGAGCCACTGAAAAAGGCCCCAGAAGGTGATTTGTATGTAAACACAGAACACCCACTCCTCTTGGTAGGGAAGGTGTTCTTTGTCTTACAGCTTTCCCTGTAGACATCAGCTTGTTTACAAATCTTACAGCAACCCACAGCCGTGGCATTAAACAGGTGAAGAGAATAACGCTTTTTTCTTATTGATCTAGGGTCGGTTTCATTTGTAAGCAAAAGGGCAGCTGTCAATAGCCTGCATGATCTAAGGCACCAATCCAGAGAAATCTTAAGCACGTGAGCGCCAGGGAGCAAGGATGGGATTCAGGGTTGTTGAATTGGGGCCAGCAGCCTAAACCAGGCTTTATTTCATGTTGCATCATAATTCTATTGTGTGAATGAGAAGGAAGCATTAATAAATGGGAGGATGGAAGGGGAAGAAGAAGAAACATGTCTATTTCTTGTCCAATAATGTTAGCAGTATATTCATAAAACCGAAACAAGACTAATCTTCACTCCTCTGTGCCTCTCAGGGAGCCCTGTCTATGTTGTCTGTTTTGTTTAGATTGTGCACTCTTCATGACAGAGATTATCTGTATTTTGTGTCTTGTAAAGCACTGGACACTTTTATGTAATAGTAATAATCTATAAAATGCACAAATAAAAATATCAGAGCGAAAACATGATGTTGCAGAATTGTTTCTGCCTAAAAGGAGCAGCAAAATTCCAGTTAAAAATACCTGTGTCTACCCTGATAATAAAATGTGTGTGTGTGATTGTGCATGCACATGCAGATATATACAGTAGGGAAAAAGAGTCAAGGAAGGAATAAGTTCATCAAATCTGTAAGTATGTGGCACCTCAGCATCGTGCAAGCTACCCTGGGTGCAATCAAAGCCTTCCAACGCTCCGAGGGACTCGGTGGAAGTGTGCAGGATATTAAGAGTGACAAGCCATCAGGACTGCACTACCAGACCAGCAGGGAAGGAAAACTGAAGCAGGGTGTCAGTTTGAATTGTCCTTATCCCTGTTCAGGAAACAGCATCGGGCAAGGCAAAGTAATGGCAGGAAGAAAGGAGGTTGGGACATCTGGGGACTAATCCCCCATCCCCCAGGAATTCTGCACCCATTCAGGACCTGGAACTGACTGAGTTCTGCATCACTCCCGGCCCTCCTTTGTCATCTTGAGAAGGGGGTGACTGCTCCCAGGGTGCTGGGGTGGAAGAGCAAGGGGGCAGATGCATCCCTGTGCCCAGGGAAGGGTGTTGGGGCAGTGGGAGGAACTCTACAGTGCAGTGGGAGTGTGCAGCACTGGGCAACACCAGGGATGGAGGGGAGGAAGGGAGGGTGGGGAGGGGAAGGCCTATAATCCCCTTGGTAAATCCATGCCTGAACTATAAAAGGATAATCCATGTGCAACCCTGGCCCCACTTATAGGATTTAGCTCTTAGTGTAGAATACTAATATTTGGCTGTTTGTTTACCCCTGTGAACTAATTTGGCAGATTCTTATGATTCTCACAGGGAGAATTTATTTCGATTTTGATATTACTCAAAGCCTTGGGTCCTGGAGTCATAGGATTATATGCAAAGCTCTGAGCAGACTTTTTTAATCCTTTTTCTTAAGAAATAACTATTTGTTGTGGATGCAGCAAAAAGCTTGAAAGCTGGCCTGCTGTTCCACAACACAATGGCATCAGAAAAGAAGCCACTTGCTAATTCCCCTTTTTTTTTTTTTTAAACATGGTGATTTTTAAGCCAGTTTTGCAACTGTGAAAGGTGAATGGGTATCAAGCCCATGATTTTTGAAGAGTCAGCATGGTCAAGCCAGGCTCTGCTTGAACATTCACACTGGCTTGGTGAGCTTCAGTGTCCACTTTCCTGCTGCTAACCCAGTGGCACTGCCTTGGGACAGCAGTATCACAGAAATTAGATCCTTGAGCTAAATCTAATGTGCAGAGTTTGGGGAAGAAAGAGGCACAGGAAGAAAAAGAGTATGTGTTAGGATCAGGAATTCAGCCTTTAATTAAAAAGTAACTTTCTAACGCTGGACAATGCAGAGAATGGCTTAAAAATGTGATGCATGCATCCCCTTAACACAGAAAGCCAGTACAAGAATCCCAACTATGTTATTTTTATAATCTTGCTGGTTTGAGGGCTTGCTCTGTGATTTTTTGAGCAGTTAAAGTTGTTAATATTAGGGGAGAAGTGTCCTTTCTTTAAATGCAAAAACCAGCTTTCATGGTAAAGTGTAAAGAAACAGAAGGAAAACAATCATTTTCTCCACTGTCCTGAAATAAATTAAAAGTTGCAAATGTAATCACAGCTAGGAGCAAGGCAAAACTGGATATGTGCTGAAGATTTGGCTCTCAATTTATGAAAATATTTATTTTTAATTCTGTGCCCAAGATAATTTCTTCTGAGACGATTTAAGTACATGCCTGAAGTGGAGTAACTGCAGTGGGAGTCCACCAAATCAGGGCCTTGAGGAGAAAGCTGACAATAAACCCAAAATTTATTATAAGAAAAAAAATATCTCCCTCAGTAAAAACAGAAGCAATGCCTGAAAACCCCAAACCTTCATATATCAGGCAAACAAGACAGGCAGATGAGACTCTTATCAGGCAGTGGAAATGAGGAAAAAATAAATCAAATTATTCACACATTTTGAAACTCTGCTGGACTGAGATGAGAGGGTGAAATCTTGGTGAATAGATCAGGAACACGAGCAAAATTTGTGCCTAGCAGTTTAAGCTGGAAACACACTGATCCAACAGCAGAAAGTTTTTGGAGGATGTATGTGCATCATTGGTAGCTGCCTGATTTTCCTCCTTCTCAGATCTTGCTGTGTCTGGCTCTCTTGCTTGACTTCAGCTTCTGGGGCTGCCTCCTTCCCAGAGCCGACTGCAGAACAAACTCAGCTGGGGCTGAGCTCTCCAGCTCAGACAGGGGGTGCTGGGCACTCCACAACCCCTCCTGTAAATTCCACCAACGCCCTGAAAATCTACATGTGCCTAAATACACTGATTTTTTGTCATTTCACCCCTCACTCAGATGCTGATGGCCAGTTCTAGCTCTGGTTATAGCTATTAATAATTAGTCTATAATTAGAGATTGAGAAAATATCTTTTAGATGAGTGATCTTTTCCCAAATTTGTCCCAGAGATAATGTGAAGAGAAACAATGTGTTCATACACATTGAGACAAAGAGAAGGGAAGGTTTGGCTGTCTGATTTTCTAGTGGTTTAGACTCATTCCTGTGTCCTCCTCTTTCTATCTCGGCTTGTATTCTGGTAACAGGATAGAAGAACCCAAACATTACCCAGTATAATGTTTGGGGTTTCTTCTATCCTGTTATTATTATCCCTCTATGCTGAAATTATTAACCCAATTTCCACCCCCCCCAAAACTGGGGGGAAAATGCACTACACTAAGGATCCAAAAGGAACCATTTATTTAGTTTATTAAAAGGACTAAGAGATTACTTGCTTCCCATATATAAATTTCTTCCTAGGGAAGAAATACCAGGTACTAAAAAACTCTTTAATCTGCCAGAGAAATCTGTAACAAGAGCCAATGGATAAATGCTGAAGCCAGACAAGTCCAATTAAAAATAAAGAACTGGACCTTTTAAAATTTTGTTTCACTTTGTCTGAGGAAGTTAGAGTGATTAACCATCAGAGCAGCTGTTACGGGAAGCACTGGAGTTTCCCTTTCTCAACATCTTCGGCTCAAGACTCATATTCTTTCGGGAAGAAAGTTATTGTGTTCAATAAAAGAGTAGCAGGGGGACAATCTCTGGTCTGTGTTATGCAGCCAATCCAGTCAAATCATTGGAAAATGTTTTGTGAGCTTAAACTGATTTAAGAACTTAGCACCCCTCAGCCTATTTTTAAGCAGGAGGCTTCTGTTTTAAAAATTGGGGAAGGGAGAATAAAAATCCTCAGCAACTGAATATTTTTTTTTATTACAGAAAAAGGAAAAAAAAGGTGAAAATTTTGTAGAAGCAGAGGGATCTGGAGCAAAAAGGATGGCAGGATCCAGAGCAAAGAAAAGCAGAGAGCTCACTGCTGGTCGGGGCTGGTGGGGTTCTCCCCCAGCCCTGCGAGCCTTTAGGGAAGGAGCTGCTCAGGCTCCATGGAGAATCCTGCCTTGCTGATTTCCAGCTGAGCAGCTTTCCACACTCAATGGCCGTCCCTGCTGCTTTCATGCAGGGATGTACTCTAGCTCGGAAGAGAGCGGTTCTGTTTAGATAGCCCCCAATCCTAGCTTTACCTCATCCCTTCCAGCAGAGTCACTGTAATTAAGATTTGTTAAGGTTTGGAAGAAATCTCATTAATCAGATAAGATCTGAACTTTATTTTCTTTTTAAAGACCCAATTTGATCTCTCTTGCTTGTGGTAATTGCTCTCCTCTTCTGACATGGAAATTCATTTTCCAGGCACATAAAACACAATAGATTTCCATTGTCAACAGCAGCAACCCCAGGAGACTTGAAAATATTCCTCCAAAGGCTAAAAAGAGTATTGGGAGCAAATCCAGACACAGACACAGGGAGAGGGAGCATGAGGCAGGGTGCTGTCTGAGAGATACGGGGTGGAAGAAAGGGATTTGTATGGCCCAAAAAGGAGGAGGGATACACCAGGGGCAGGAGGGGCAGCAGGACCCGCACTGTGACCCTCAGTAAGTCAGGTTGGTCCTGGTAGGTCTTACTAAGGGACCCTGCACAGAGAGGAGAAAAGTTATTGCCACTCCTGGTTCCTGACCTGGGTTGGTAAAAGCATCTTTCTCCTGAGTTTATCAGAAGCCAGTGCTTCAAAGAGCGATCAGAAAAGCCTCCTGGACGGCTGACATTTCACATGAGGCAGCACCAGGATAAATGACACAGTGTGAAATATACTCCACCACATCACATCCTATCCATCAGCAGGATTCCTGGTTTCTAAATGTGAGGTATAGAACGGGAACTCCTCAGGAACATCTGAATCAGAGGGTGGATTCATTCCCTGCCACCTACTCCCCAGCTCCCCAACTTCTCTTGGCCTCCACCATGCTTTGGAGGGCTCTTCCATCCAGGCCAAGCCCAGGCAGCCAGGCACCACTGCCTGGGAGATGTGTAGGGATAAGGCACACACCCTGAGCAGAGCTGGGTGTACATGCAGCACTTCTCACCTGAGACACTGCAGTGCTCAGGAGAGACAGGACAGGGGCACATGAGAGCCTGCTGCCAAATCCTTCAGCCAGGGCACATGTCAGCCCAGTGTGTGGCCATCAAAACTGGCATCATCATCTTCCTGCCCAGGGCCCTGTACCCTGCCACCCCTTTGTCATGCTGTCCCCCCAGCCCATGCCCTGCTGCTTTCACCACCCTGTCCCTGAGTTTGAGCTGCACCAGGAGGGGCTGAGCCCCAGCTGCACCATGAGGCCAGTGGCTACAAGCAGCCTCCCTTGTCCTAAGCTGTCACAGCGAGAATAAAGCTGAGACAGTTTTCCAGCACTTTCAGGGGGCCACACAATCCTGCAGCAGCAGCAGTCCCTGTCACAGCTCAGCCTGGCCACCTTCTGGAGATGCTGAAACTTTGGTGGAGCTGAGATAGAAACCACTACCAGGCACACTGTGGGCTCCCAGAAATGGGCAGTCCCAGGCAGGTGACCCACAGGGATGGCTGTGGGTGAGCAGGGTGGCCAAAGCAGGGAGAGTCCCCGGCACTGCCGGCCAAGCGGAGGCAGAGACTGGGCAGGGTGAGTGCAGGCAGAGGTACTAATAGAGACCTAGGGCGAGCGTCCCAGCCCTGCCTGCCTCTCTCATTCTCTTTGCAGAGAGAATCTGCAAACATATTAATCTCATCTCACACACAAACCCTCCGTCCTGATCCCAGAATCCATATATTAGGAGATTTACATAAATTACCAGCTATCAATAGGGCACATGAGGTGCAGGGGCTGAGAGCCAGCACCCTTGCCAAGAATACAGTACAAGAGGATTGGAAAGAAGGGAAAGGGAGGGGGCTGCAGAGAAGGGCTAGGAGCACAGACCTGGTGAGCAGAGGTCTGGAATATCAGTGTCTGGTTGTGCTCCCTGGGTCTCTGAGTCACTTGCTGCAGCCACTGTATGGCTTGGCTGCAGTGGTAGGTACATAACTAGCAGGGGAAAAAGTATGAGCTCTTCACAGCATTGCTTTGCTTTACTGGGGCTTTGCATTTGCAGTCCGGGTCAGAGCTCACCTTAGCCACTGGCATCCCCAAGTCTCAGGAGCGTTGGGGAACCAGAGTTGTGTGGCTCTGCTGGGAAATCCAGCAGATCCTTGACTCTCTCGTTTCCACCTGAGGGGCTTTTCCTCTGCTGGGAGAGGAGGAAGGCAGAAATTCAGTCACTGACCACACCAACTGGCCCGAGTCAGGATGCTCTCCACTTCAGGTGCACTGAAAACGGCATTCAGGCTTCTCTGAGCCATGAGAAATCCAGGTGATGCTTGGTGAGCATTGTGAGAGCCTTGTACAGAGCCCTAGCATGCCGATGCAGAGAAAACCACCAAAACAGATTCCCTTCCGATGTGTTTCCTGGGACAGACCTCCTCTGCAAAGGGGATGATGAACAAGCATAGGGCAGACCCAGAAGTGCTCCAGCTGACACCGGAGCAAGGACACAGCCGTGTAATGCTGTGCATTTCTAGATCCATCCCCTTGGCATCTGCCAGGGGCACAGCCCCGTTCCCATGACCCGAAGTCAGACCCTGGGCAAGCCTGGGGCGAGCCCTGGTCCTGAGAGGGGACGGAGATTGTCCTTCTTTCCCTAGGCAGGCAGTGTGCCTGACCTCCTCCGCAGCATCTTCTGAGCGTGCCAGCAGCAGCCAGGGACCCCGCTGCCTGCCAAGAGCCCCGGGTCGGGTCCCTTTTGTCAGCAGCCCGCGGCCACCTCGGCTGAGCCGCTTCTCCCGCAGTGTTCTGCTGCCCTCGTGGGACCGGAGCGCTCATTGCAGCCCCGCACCGCACCTTCCCTTCCCTGCAGAGAGCCAGCGCACAGGCTGCTCCCTTCCCTGCCCGAAAACGGTGAAAGGTGAGGCAGCAGGCAGCTCCCCGAGTTGGGTCTGGGCCGAGGGAAGTGGGGCGGGGAGCACTTAGAGGGGCTCCAGGACCCAGTCCCAATCCTGCTGGTGGTGTAAGAAAGGGCGCAGAACAAGAACCCCCTGCACCAGAAACGGTGATCACAGAGGTTAGAGCATCACCTCTTCGGGAGGGGCATCGCGCGTCATCTGTCCCTCCACCTTTCCTGCAGACATCACAGCTGAGACCAGTGTGTCCACAGGCTGCTGGGGCTGTAACATAGCTCTGAGTACAGAGAGGTACTGACAGCTTCTTCCAAGCTGAGGTGAGGTACACCCCAGTGTTATTTCCAGTGCACAGAAAGATAGAAAAGTAGCCAGTGGGTCAAAGAAACAAAGCAATGCAAGCCATGGAAAACAGGCTTGGGTTTGATTTATCTGCTAGAGAATCGGATTAAACAGGGGAGAATTTTTCTTTTGTTTGATGGTTGGCGAGGGGGAGGGGGGAAGTAAGGAAAATGGGAGTAACCAAAGTTAGAGTTAACACATACAAGATCTCCTGGCAGTGTGACTAGAGCACACACAGATCTCAGCAGGTTTGGTTTGTGTTGGTATATGACAACATATGTGGCACAATGAAAATATGACTTGCACCATATGCTTGTAATTGTGTACAGCATCTAGCACAGGAGACAGCATCCCTCCTAATGTCAGTGCTCAGGTGTAGGCACCTGGTCTCAGGTACATCCCCAGAAAATCTCGGTATGGTCGAGAGGAGGCAAGTCCAAACCAGGTCTAGCAGATAGGTTCCAAACTCAGGCTGAAACTGGATTCAGATTCATGTCTGATATATCCAACACAAGGGCTCTGTGCCAGGGAGAAGATTTTCATGGGGAAAATGCTGCTGAGGCATCTCAGTTCAGAATTAGTTTGTTGACTCTCCTGATAGCTCAGCCTGAAGCCCTGCTTCGCAGGTCAGAATTGGGTTGTTGACCCTGCTGATAGGTCAGCCTGAAGGCCCTGGGCAGGCCGAGAGCATCCCCTCCGGGCGGCTCGCACGGCGCGGTGCCCGCGGCGGCCCCGGGAGCGCTCGGCGCACGGAGCGCGGGCTCCACGCCGTGGCTGTACACGGCAGCACAGGGTAGCAGACGGCAGCACAGGACAGCACACGGCAGTACAGGGTAGTACACGGCAGCACAGGGCAGCACAGGGCAGTACACGGCAGCACAGGGCAGTACACGGCAGCACACGGCAGCACACGGCAGCACAGGGCAGCACAGGGCAGTACACGGCAGCACACGGCAGCACAGGGCAGCACAGGGCAGTACACAGCAGCACAGGGCAGTACACGGCAGCACAGGGCAGTACACGGCAGCACAGGGCAGCACACGGCAGCACACGGCAGCACAGGGCAGTACACGGCAGCACAGGGCAGCACACGGCAGTACAGGGCAGCACAGGGCAGTACACGGCAGTACATGGCAGCACAGGGCAGTACACGGCAGTACACGGCAGCACAGGGCAGTACATGGCAGCACAGGGCAGTACACGGCAGTACAGGGCAGTACATGGCAGCACAGGGCAGTACACGGCAGTACACGGCAGCACAGGGCAGCACACGGCAGCACAGGACAGCACAGGGCAGTACAGGGCAGCACCTTCAGACACCTTCATCAACACCATTGTCCCCGAATTTGGTGACAGTCCCAGCACTTCCAAACCCGGTCCCCTTGGGTCTGAGCTCTCCTCTTTCAGACGCACTGAAGGGTTCTCTATGTGTTTGTTAACCGAATATTCGTCTGCCTTGGAAAGCACTGTCACTGTCAGATCCCAGATTTCCACCACAGCCACCCCTTTTCACTGTAACCCTAATGCAGGCCCATAACATGGGGATTTGGCCACCCACTCCTGCTTTTTTGTCGTCCCAGTGTGAAATGGGCATTTGCAGACACATCCAGTGCCAGGTAGGTATGCTTTGCCCAGTGCCTGGAAAGGGCTGGGCAATGTTTGGTTGTTTACCTGGTGCAAGACACCCAAGCATTTGGGTGTATTTGACAGAACCTTTCCAGGGCAACATCTAATAAACTAACAACAACAATTCAGTCTCTTGGATGTGGAAGGCAATCCCAGCATCAGCAGGCATCATCATCAGCTCTGTCCTGCTGAGAAAGGAGTGAGAGAGTCTGACAGCTGTACAGCAGTTGCCAGAGGTGACAGCAATGCCTTGGCCACTGCAACAAGAGAGAGCTCATCACAGCTGCTCCTGCGGAACAAAGTCCTCCCTTGCAGACCTGGAGAGTCACTTTGGGAAAGGCAGGTTGTCATCACAGCATCAGAGACTGCAGGTACAAAAAGGCAGCAGCCAGCCTGATGGCAAATTCTCCTGCAGGATGGGCCACACCAACCAGCAAGGTGTGGCTGCTGTTCAGCAAGGGCAGCCGCAGCCCAAATCAACCAAAAATCAGCACAGCAGCTGGAGCAGCACCCGGAGGTCAAAGGCAGCTTGAGTATTGGGGGCCAGGGGAGTGTGACCCTTTCCATTCAAGTTTCAGATGCTGACAGAGAAAAAAAAAACATACAGTAAACAGACATATTTCAGTCAAAAATGGGATTCAGTGATGGGTTTTATATGAAGTGGTAGGAGCCTTTCACCTCTAGAGCAAATTCTTCAAATCCGCAGTAGATTTTCTGTCCCAGTGCCTTCAAACCCTGACAGGAGGCCCTTTGGGAAGGAGGAGTTTAGACAAAAGAAACAAGGAGAATTCCCTCAGTTACCCACCAGCTTACACCAAGTGACTGAACAGCTGCCTTTTGACTTCAAATCTCTCTCTGGCTGTGCTTGAGCTGCACAGCTCTTTCAGGTGTGACAGGCAGACCTGCCTCAAGTACCATAGCATCCATGTGGGTGGGGACAATGGGACAAGTGACTCAGGTGGTTTCATAATCTGTCATAGCAATAGCCAGCACACGCGCTCTATCAGCCCTACCTTCTCTAGTTTGCCTATTAAGTATCAAACCACCTGCTACAGCAAGCAAATGAAGTTTGCTGAGGAGCATTTTTCTGTTCTTGACCTGTGTAAAGGGCACCACCATCAGATGCCTGTCTCTGAGAAGTGTTTGAATCACAGGAGCAGTGGAGGTGACTGTAGCTACTCAAAGAGAGCAGTCTTCTGGTTCAGCAGAAGTCCCTCACACAATTGCTCATGGACTTTCTCCCTTCCTGCGGTCATAAGACAGAAGGGAGATCTATGTGTCATCCTTCAGAGGACTTTCACCAGGGTGACAGCAACTGTACCACAATCCCTGGGCACAGAAGTAGCTGCCAGCGCAGGTAGGACCTTCAGGGCCAGTGCAGATACCACTTATCCACTGGGAAGCATAAAGCCCTCCCTTCCTTAGTATTCCTCAGAAGCACCTCCCCCTGTAAGCAGCTCAGCAAAGGCTCTCCCAACTAAGTCCACGTTTTCCCAGCAATTCCCTGGGTGGGGAAACTGGTACACAGCAGCTCACAAGTGCAGGGTCCTGCCCCAGCCTGTAGTTCATTTGCTCATGCTGAAGGGCAGTTCCATGACTGAGAGCTCACCTAGAAGCCTCCTCTGATGCGAGAGACCTCCATCTAGGCCAAAGATGCCTCAGGCAAACACACCATAATAAATACTTCCAAGAAAATCCAGCCATCACGCATTTACTTCCATCTGCACTTGAATCCCCTCAACCCTGGACCACAGCTCTGTTCCCTTCATCCAGAGGCTTCAGGTCTGATCTGACCCCAGCTTTAGGGCAGGATGTATGAAATTAACCTCTGATGCATCTGAAATCCAGGGAACTTGAAGCAAACACAAACCAGAGTGGTGAGCTTTGAGTAGTCCACAGGTTGTGAAGATGAGTTTTCATCTAGCACCATGCATGCAAGGTTCACAAGAGGATTTATGGATGGACAGAGAAGAGGGCAGAGAGTAGCAGGGACTGATGATACCAGTGTACCCAGCAAGGAAAAGCCTTACTGTTCTTTAGTCCTGCTCTTCCCTGTGGAGATTGAGCGTTACATCTCTGCCCAAAACCCAGCAGACATGATCCTCTCTCTCAGCTGGCAGGAGGTAAGAGTTGCTGCTCTCAGCAGAAAGCTAAGGTAGGTAGGTAGGTAGGTAAAGACTTTGTTTCTCTGGACACCACAGGTACATGGCCTAGGAGACCTCTGCCTCCAGATCTGTGTGCAGACTGATGCAGCAAGTCAGCAAAGGACAGGGATTAGTAACCCCTTCTTTCATCTGAGGAAGGGACACTCAGCCCACTGGGTTTAGTGCTGCAGGGGCATGAAAATACCCAGAGAAAATTGGAAGATGGCAACAAGATACAATCCACAGGTAGTAAAGCAGGGAGTAGAACAGGCAGTTCAAGCAAATGCAGGGCCTTTGAAAAGGGACAAGTTTGAGAAGAACTTCACATTCAAAACTGACCACAGCAGAGAGCTTTGTGAGTTTTCTGGGCAATCCTTGGAGGGCTGGCTTCATCTGATTGTTACAGACAGGAGAATTCTGCAGGTAAATGTATCTACACTTGGTAGTGTTAGACATGCCTCATCAGCTTGATTTCCTAGTTGTACGACTTCCCTATGGTACTTACGTATCAGAAAGAGCAAGAATGTGTGTGGATGTAAACACTGCAACTGCCTAAACCAGCAGGTGACACAAGGCAAGAAATACAAGCTTTCTTTCTAATATACCATATTTAAAGAAATAAGATTAAAAGTAAGAATTTCTTACATGGATAAAAAACATATACTGAAAATAAACTTTATTTAAAAAGAATTCATTAAAAGCGTTTCACACCATTATTTTCACCAATGTTATTCAGAGCTGAATATGCAAGTGAGGCAGGCATGTTGTCTTACCAAAATCCAGCCCTAGGCAGTCTGCTGGATGAGCCCAAGGACACCATCACATGCCTGCCTGTAATCTCACCAAAGTTACACTTTGTTAATGATCCAGGTACTTGGGTCTCCATTTCCAGGATGAAATACAAGAAAAGGCATGTTCTCATGGTTGTATATGAACCAATCTGAAAATTAAAGATCCTGTGCAGAGAGCTGAAAAGAACCTACTGCTCTATTTGCATCAGCTTTGGGCCTCACTTTGTTCCTTGAATTCCTGGAAAGCAGCCACTTATGGTTGAGAATCACTGATTTTGTTTATTTTTATTTCACTTGGGCAAATCTTACTCACTGATTAGTTTTGAGAATATTTCTCTCCAGAGAGGACTGGAATCAGCCAGGCTTTGCTGGGCCAAACTGCCAATATCCTTGGTTTTCCTAGTTGGTGCCCTTTTTACTCCTTCAGAAGCTGTTTTCCCATTAACTGCTATGCAATTTTGTCTCCCAGGATCCAGGACCTCAGGGCAGTCAGTAGAGCCACCAAAGCTATATTTCTCCTAGTATTCAAGCTACTTTCCTGTGTCCTTTGGGAAAGGTACAGCCAGGTGACACTGGTGAGGTGCTTTCCTCTCCTTACTCACAGGTAACTTTTTTCCTGTCAGAAAACGAGGAGTCAGCATATAGCAAGAGAAGTAAAACATGTTTCTGGTACTCCTATCACCCAGGAAAAAATAATTTTTCACATGCTGGCATGTTCCCTGTAAGTGGTGGGAGCAAAGCAAGAGGTTTGGAGACAGACACCTTGCTCAGGCACTGAGTCCCATGGTTTTGGATGTGCAAGATCCAAGTGCAGTTCCAGTAGATGGCAGAGCTCCTTGGCAAGGTGCAAAATAGTTGTGCTGAGGAAGGATTTGGACTGCTGTGTTTTCTGCAGTAGCTGGAAAGGTGCTATCCTGAGCAGCATAAGCAGATGGAGCCTGAAGGCACAGGAGATGAACAAGACCCAGCTCTCCCTTTCTGGGAGGCCAAGGCAGTCACTGACCTGCAGTGCCTTCACAGCTCCCAACCTGAGCCAGGCCTGATCCACCTCACCCATCAGTTCTGCCTCATTGACCACACACAGCCTCTTCCAAATGCTGCTGTAAACAGCAGGCTCTTGGAGAGGGCTGGAAGGTGGCATTGGTAAGGTTCATGAGCCACCTCCTGGCTCTCTCCTCTCCAAGCACAGCCACATTGCCATGTGGAGGAAACCTTTGGCAGCTGTCTTGTGCTGGGAGACAGGGCTTGTTGAGCTTGGCTGAGTAATCCCAGCCACTCCCGTCACTGCAGCTGCATGCATCCTTGTTCTCCCAACCTAAGGATCGCTGCCTCGCTGAATCACCCCATTAAATTGCTAATATCTTATTGTTCTTTAAGATTTCGAAACTTGCTGCGAAACGTTTACAGATAATTTTTTTTTGCCTGCAGTCACTGTGCCTAATGCCCAGTCATTGAGTGCCATATGTGTTTATATGCACTGCAATTTTCCACTTGATTACATTTTACCACAAACACTTTCATCCACTCTGCAAAGACAGCAGCAACACATCCATAATGTTCAGAGCAGCCCAGACAGACAGAGCTCAGACACAAATGTCTCCATTGGATGGGCACTGCAAAATGTGAGATTCTTAAAACCAACTGACCCAGTCTCCAATTCTGAAGTCTCCAAGGGCACAAACACCTCAGTCACCTAACAGAATGTGCAAAGTTAACTTCATGCTCCAGCTTTCCCATTAAGCACCAGGTGCTGCTTGTAAGTCTGGAACAGCTACACAACATGGACATGCTTACCAATAACCAAGGATATCTCATATTTTCCAGGAGACAGGGAATGACCCAGACTGCTACAAGGTTGATTAGCACCTGAACCTGAAAAAAATCCATTGGGACAGCAACGACACAGCATGCAGCAGAGACAAGTTGTGAAGTTAGATCCTGAACCCCAAAAAGCGGAGGCAAGTTCTCATTCAGCCTTCAAGTAACTGGACACAGTCCAGCTTGTCCATTGTGGGGGATTTCAGCTCCTGATGGCTACACCTTCCCATTTAGAACTATGCAAGTCACCTCAAATAGTACAAAGCATCCTGGCCAGGTCAGCCCCTACCTGGGGATAGGGTTACCCTTAACTCCACCTGGCTCAGGGCCACAGCAGTGCTGGTGCAAGCAGGTGACAGTCTTCCAGGAGAGGAGAGGCAACACCATCTACACAGCAACATTGGCATCCCTCGTGTGAGCTTGTTCTTTACACCAGTTCAGCACAACAGCAGAGAATGCCAGCTCAGCTGCAGCAGTGAGCCAAGCCTCAATACTGTGCTGATGTGGCAAAGCTGCTTCTGCTTCTACAGTCCTTGCCCTGTAGTATCCCACCCTCTCCACTGCGTGGTGTGGACACTCACTGTGGGGAAGTGACAAGCATCTGCCATGTAATGATCAGCAGCTCTCAATGCATTCCCATCCACCTGAGCCTGCACTGCTGACCAGCTCTGCTGACAGGCATAAAGCTAGCTTGGTGAGGAAGCTCTTCATAACTCTGGAGACCAAAGAAAGTGGCCTACAACATCCACCAAAGATTTTACATAGAGAAATAGAATAACCTGATACTTCCCTTACATCCTGGGTTATCTGGGATAACCTCTGCCTTCAGATCTCTGTGCAGACTGTTTCTTGTGTTATGTCCAAGAAAGAAACAGTACTACCTCTTACTGGATGCCAACTGTCCAGGGACAGCCATATTCTACTGCGAATGAACATCTTCCATCCTTGACTGAACTCATGGGAGCAAACATAACCACCCTACACTGGAGAAGAGACACTAAAGCTGTTAGTGGCCACTAGTCAGGCAACCCAAAGCCAGTGTTCCTCACCCTGGACCCATGAGCACAAGTCTGTAGAAAACAAGGCAAATGAGTGAGCCTAGCTGCCAAGAAGGGCCACCACTGTTCTGCCAAGCATTTACAGCCTCTCTTTCAACAACCCTGATTAGCACCACCAGCACAAAATCAATATTTACTTGAGAGAAATGCTGGTTGAGAGAAACCCAGCAGTGACCTTGGCAGAGGCCACTCCCAAGACATGGGGCAGCATGTCTGTCAGAGGGAGCACACACTGCCTGCTGGAAAGTGCCTGTTAACTCCTCTTTTGTTTGAGAATTCTGACCTTCCAGACATATGATGCAGTCAGCCCTCAAGGGGCAAAGGTGTTTATTCCAGATGAGTTCATTGCCCTCTCTTGGGACTCAGGCTGTATCAGTTTTTAGGTCTGGACCTAAAAGGCAACCTTTTTGAGGAGAAAACAAACAACAAGAGGTGTAGGAGTGAGATTGTGTTTTTTTCCTTGGCCGCTTCACTGAACCATTCAGCTTGCTGCTAAAACTCCCATGTGTTTCATGAAGGGCAAGGACTCAAGCTCACATGGCAAATAGTGAGAGGGTGTGAGCTTCCTGCACTCAGCTGGGAGCTATCACCTGCCTGGCCGCTCCTCACAGAGAAACTGCATTGAGCTTTGGTGTTTGGCCTGTGTTGCTGCCCCTATCCCACTGCAAGATGTGGTGACTTCAAAGCACAGCTCATTCTATCCACCACACTCCTTGGTCTAGTAAGGAGTTGAAACAGTCTCATGCTAGGGCCTTTTATCTGGGATGAGCCTATTAACTCTCTTCTAGGCTCAACTCAGGGCTTATTTACATGTTTAAGGTATGAAACTGGAGAGGATCCCTTGAGTCACTGTATTCAGTCTCCTGCCTTACAATACTTGACCACCTTGTTCCAGATCTGTACATCACTTTCCATCTGACTTCTAGCATATCGCCTATAACTTTTTTCTCTCCTTCACAATCTTCTAGTTCTGCAAATGTTAGTTACAATCCATCACCCTGCACAAATGGTCCCTAGACATTCTGCCTCCAAGCAGAATGGTTGTTATTACTTCTCATTCCCACTGTGGAGGATATCAGCTTTCATGCATAAGAGGGAAAAGAATAATTCTATATGTACAGCATTCCTCAGTTCCATGTTGATGGGACAGTGGGTACTGTCAAGCTTGATAACAGCAGATGATAAAATCCTTTTGGGAACATCATGCACCTGATGTACCCCATTTTCATCCCAGTTAGGTAACGGGGCATTTGCAAGAGCAGGTACTTTGGCCCAAGAGCTTCTCAGGCTGCAGGTGAATGGAAGGCATCCTCATGACAACATGGATGACAAGTCCAGGTGAACCATAACAGAGACTCAGAAGCAACTTCCTTCCTGCACATGACAAAAGGGAGTTTCCCAGGAAGATTTCCACATCCATCTGCAAAATCATCCCCATTCTTTTTCCCTTGATGATCTCAGGCTGCTCTTCTTTCTCTTCTGACAGCTTTTTCCTCCAGCCACTCTGTTGGAGGGTGATATTTTCCTGAGAAACTCAATTTCTTCTCAACTGCCTTGCACTGAAACCAAGATTTGAAGGGGAGCCTCAGGAGAGGGAGGGAGCAAAGTATGACACATTCAAGCTATAGTGAAATGACATACTCATCACAGCTAATGGGGACCCACATGGCACCCCAACTGGATGCTGCCCCAGTGCCCCTTTCTCAGCTGACTCTGCTGGAGCTTCCCCCCTGCACCCCTCCCCACGTTTCTGATGGTGTCACTCCAAGGGAAGTGGCTGATCTGATTGGCGAGAGAACACGAGGGGTGTCAGAGAAGGTGCTCACAGACATTTCTTGGCTGCCTCAAGGAAATAAAGGCCATCGCTGAGCCTGTCAAAATGATTAATCGCTTACAGGGAATGAGGGGGAGGAGGGAGAGGGAGGGAAAAAGAAGGGGAGGAAGGAGAGGAGAAAGACAGATGGGATGGGGAGAGCTATAAACAAATAGCAAAAGCAGGAGACACAGGATTGCCTCTGTGCTGGGGAGGAATTGGAAGCAAGTGGCCCCAGGCTGTGCTTGGAGTGAACTGGTGGCAGATGAATGGGTCCTTCATTCACAGCCCCAAATTCCACTTGGAGATTCCTTCCTCAGGTGTACACCACTCCCAAACACAGGCTCAAAGAGCTCTAAGGCCTGTTTCACCAGAGCAGTGTCAGACCTGACAGCCCAAGTAACACGGCCCTGTGACGCCTCAGTTCTACAAATCTCTGCAGTTCCTGTGAGCTGACAGACCAAAAGCTTATTACCTCAAATGCCAAGCAAGGCCTTGCCTCCAGCTCCACAGCCTGTAGTGGCTGGCATTTGACCCAAATACCCACCAGCACCAGTAATTCTTTGCTGCCAGAAGGATTTTAACCCAATGAAACACAGATGGTTGGGAGCAGCTTCTGAATGTCAGAGGTCCTGGCAGGGGAACTTGCAGTAGAATCAGCCATTGCCTGTGGTACTAATCTCTTCCACAGAAATTACCCCCTTGGATGCTATTATAACCCCATGTGCCCTCTCTGTGGGCACGGGGACTGTCCTTTTATAGAAGCAAATGATTTGACCTCACCCCTTTAGCTGCTTTCAGCTCAGCTCGAGCCCTCACACAGCTCACTGCATGAGGCCAGCAGTGCTTAAGCAGCTCAAAGGGCACAGAGCATGCAGCACATCTTGTAACACAGATCACCTACACACAGGAGAGCCTTCCTTCATGGCTTCCCAAGAGGTTAAGTCACATCCAAAGGTCTTCCCCATCAAGGCATTCAATGGCAAATCCTGACTGTTCAGGGAAAAAAAAAAACTAACAAAACCACAGCTGACACTGAGACAAAAGTCACACTTGTGCTCCTGCCATCCAATAAAGTGACATTTCCTACAGCGAGGGCAATGCCCTGCCATGTCAAAGTCTGGGATTGCTCAGGGTTTGCTGCAAGTTTGTGAAGTGAATTCTGACCCCACTAGCTACTACACCACAACCTACCTTCCCCCTCTACAAAGAGCATGAGATTCACTCCTCCAAATGTAAACATGCGTTTAAAATGTTGCTGTGGATGAGAAGCAGCCTTGCTCTTGTGTTCAAGAGGGAATAAAAGTCACCCACTACCTGACATATCTCCCCATCCTAAGCAATGTGACCAGTGATTCTCCTAACTTCTGTCATGATGAGCTCTGGATAAAAAGCCCTGTTAGATCCTGTCCTGAGATCTGTTCTCTCTTTCATTTGAGTTCTTGTGATGAGCACTAGCCCTGGGTAGAGGCTGATAATCCAAGCTGCTGTCATTTGTCTGAGCTCAGAGCCAACTGGGAATGAGACAACATGGCTTCAGCTCTCCCCTCTGTATCTGTTTTGATTTCCAGTCACAGAAAGAATAGTCACCCTGATGGAAACCTTCACCTCAAGTAAATGACCCAACCTTGCAAAGACAGGAGCTGCCACTGAAATCAATGGATCCAGTAAGCTTTAAGTCTCCAGATGAACTAACCAACATTGTATGTCCTGAAAATGGTCTGTCATGCCCCCTCCCAGGTTAGAGCAGTTGATTTAATCAGAGGCAATGCCTCTACATGCAAACTATACCAAAATGTTTAACCTGGCAAGACCATGAATGACATGGTCTTTTCCCTACAGCTGCAGGAAAAACAGGTAACATAGATTGCACATGTGAAATAATTTGATCAAAGCCCACCAAACCCAAACAAATGCATATAGTGGATTGTGCATGACTGGATGATGAGGTAAGACAGCAAATGACAGACACAGAGAAGTCACCACTGCCTTCTTTTCTTTACCTGTCATGCAGTCCATCAGGTTCCTCCTTGCTCTCTGACATTATCAGGAAAAGAACCTGAAACTGCTTTCATGTTGCCTATCCTAAGCTCTCTGCATGCCAGTCAAGGTCCCTGCCTGCTCTCTTTCACACCACAAAGTGCATGCAAGATGTGGAGAAAGGAGACAGAAAATTTAAGATGTTGTTTCTGTGGTTTTTGCTGTCAGTTTATGGCCAGGCCAAGATGGAAGCACAAGGTGTCAGTGGGGGAAGGACTGGTCTCCCAGATATGTACTATCCCTTACTAACTAGGTATCTGAGACTCACTGAACAGGACTGGAAGGATTTTGCCACGCTGCCTTCCTCCCCAAGCTTTTCAAGCCAGACAAAACCCTCTTTGCAGCTCTGTACCTAGGAAGAGATGGCTCTGTGGAGCAACAGGAGCACTTAGTTATGCATCTTGTGGACTTCACTGTGGCTCTAGTGGCTGCCTCCATTGTTTGTGGGATATTCTCCCCCCCTTCCCTCCTTCTAACAAAGATTCTGATTAATGATCACTCATTCCTAATTGTCAAATTTCTTTTCCTTCATCCTGTGTCTAATCACCAGTGACAGAAGCCATTACGCAAATGAGAGCAGACGACTTCCCACAACTGTTCTCGTTGGTAAAAGCCTTGTAATTTAAAGCTCTGATTTGTAGAGGAAAGCTGCGTTTCCCCAAGGCGTCCGGGCATCTGTTCCACTTTCACTCCAAGAGCCTCCACTTCCGCTCCCTCCCCCCACAATTAGTTCTCTGCTTGCAACAAATATTTGACTTTTCGAGGGAGTAATTAGAACTTACTTTGCATGTGTTTGTCACAGTAACAGCATCTTTCCCTTTCCTTCTAGGCAGTAGCAATGCAGAGAAGTACCCAGGGAAGATGGTGGCTTCAAGGCTTCCAAGGACATTGATGGGAGAGATGCTTTCTGTTCCAAAACAGGAACAGAAGATGAAGATCAGAAGCAAGAGTGCAAGGAAGCTTCTCACACACACGAGGCAGAAATGCATTTCTCTAAGTATAAAATGAGCAAAGGCAGTACCTCTGCTGCTCTGCTTCCAGGGCTGAGACCATTCATTAACAAAGTCCTGCCAGGAGATTGCTGAGACCCTGAGAGCACTACCCCCATGCTAAGGCTTTAAAGCACATTTGGCTGTGTTCAAGGTCAGCTTGGGCATTGATAAGAACAGTTGCAAACAAAGAATTCTCTGCCGAGGCCTGCCCCTCTCTTTCTCAAGTGCTGCTTTGATGCCAAGGGTGACCCCTTGCCCCGCAGCTGAGTTAGACTGCCCCTGCACTGCAGCTCTGTCTGATTCCTCCTCAACCCAGGCCTGATCCTTACCTCTTGGCTTGGCCTTGGACCTGATTTATCACTCTAAAATTCCCATGCTGAGCATGACCCTGATCAACAGGGGGGTGAACAAGTTCAAAAACCCATGCGCTTCTCTTTACACAGGAAAGATCCTGCAGCTATGATTTACAAGGATTAAGACTTCTCCTCAGAAGAATCCCACTTTTTAACGAACAGGGAAATGAGGAGGGGAAAAAAAAAGAGAAGAAAGGTATTAAGGGACCTAAGTTAATAAAAGAAAACAAGAAAAAGACCAAAAGTACAAGTGAAAAATTTTGGCCTCTGACCTAGTTTTCAAACAACACGGTTGTCATCCTCAGTTTCCTCTGCTCTTTGCACAACCTAAACATTTCTGAGATTTGTGATGCTACCTGTACATTATCCAAGAGCCAAGTGCAGAGCACAAAGGATCAGACATAGCAGATCACTAAGGTCAGTGGAACAGAAGCAAGGATGTTCAGACATGATGATTCCAGCAAGCACAGCAGGGAAGGGTGAGCATCCACAGTCAGACTTCCTGCACTTGGCTTTCCTACTCCCTTCACATTCACCCTGTCTCCCAAGGGTGTGAGGAGAGAATGCCACTTGGGGTAGTCCAGGCTGAGGCATCTCTCACCTACTATTCAACTCTTCCCTGTTTTACTACATCTTAGCTGTTTGTTCAGAATTAGCCAAGTTTTCACCAATGGTTAGATTTCAAGATTGCTGTAGAGTTAGTATTACCAAAAAGTAACTTGAGTTTACTAGGTAGAGAGGATTCCATCTCCCAAGGCTGCTAACATACAGCACAGGTACACAAAGGAAGCTTCCCCCAAAATCTCCATGACAATTAATTGAGTTCATTAGGCCTGCTTGTATAGTTTGCTCTGCCATCCAGTCAGTGACCAGAGTATGGTGACACCATTCAGGTCAGCAAGGAGGGGATTTTTCCCTTCCCACTAACACTTCTTATTGACAGGGTACAAGGACACCATCTTATTTCCAGCTTTCCTTTCAGGTTTATGGAAGTAGTATGGAGAAAGTTGTTAAGACATATAATAATGCAACTGGTATTGCTGTTTTGAAGGCAGTTCTGGAGACCAACAGTCTTCACCAACGAGGAACACAAGTGGAGTTGTCACACTGAAAGGTAGCTTTATACACACATGTCCTTCTAGAGCTCTTCTACACAGCCACTCACAAAATGAAAGCCACACCATTCTGTTGTTCAACATTGGTTGTATTTAAGAACTACACTTCAGAAGGTACCATGTGTTTGTCACACCCCACCCCCTGCACACACACCCCTAGCAGAGAACACACAGCTTCCCAATACCATGGCAAGGGGCATTGAAAGCACAAGGTGAAAAGGGAAGGGGAGGGGAGTCAGTCCATCAGTGCATTGTATATGAGCTTTCACAAAGTCAAGTGCAGCAAAACCTGTTCAGACACTTTAAAAGTTAGACCTTTGGCAAATAAAAGGAAAAAAAAAGGATCCTAAAAGTTCTGTAAGTACCATTCTCTCTCCACATGGGATATGAACTCCCACCCTGAGCTTCAAGAGTTGATGGTGTCTAACAAGCAGTACTGAAGACTACCACGTGCTGAATATATAGCACAGAAATGGGATTCAATTTGAGTGTCTTTCAACAAAGGGCATGTGCCCAAGATTCCTGGGAAGGTCTTGCTTTTGGCCAGTCAGAAGCTTCTTCCCCAGTTGTCCAAAGGCTGAGCATTGATAAGCATCCAGCTGAGTGACCTTCGTCTGGATCTAACCACAAGTCTGGAGAGTCTGCAACATGGCAGTCAGACTACTCAGTGACACTATTTCTTGAACAAGGACCCTGTAGCTGCCAATTAAACTTCATTTATTCTGACCAGTAAAGCAGCCAGAAAACTTGCCTCAGGACCTCCTGTATGAGAAGCCTTTCACTTTTATGAAAGACAAGCCCACTGCAAGTGGTTCATGAGTTGCCCCAGCAAAAGATGGGACCTGAGACCAAAGATGGAGCACTTCTCAAGTAGTGTGTTACATTTTTATCAGAACCCACATCAGGACAAGCCCAGCGCAACAGGGAAAACACCGGGAAGTCTCGACAAAACAAATTCTACACTTTCTGGGATACATGGGCTATGAAATAGCTTCTCCCACCTCTAGCTCTTGGGACCCATCACAACCACATCAAAAATACAGGACCTTTGCACCACTCCCTAAACCAGGGACAGCAGTGCAGCACACCTCAGGGAATTAAAAAACCAGCTTCCACAAGAGCCTAAGGCTTCTGCATGGAAGATGAGAAGGTGGAAAGCAAAGTGATTTTTCAGGGTGATTACTGAGGACTCAAACAGAGGCTTATCTGGTTCCTGTGCTCTGGTCTTGTCACTTCCCAGTTTGCCATGTCAAGTCCCAGAACACAAAAAGGATCAAAATAAACTTAATCACATTTAAACAAAAAGCCCTGAACTCTTTCACATGACTGTACAAGGAAGAGAACCACACACTGTCATGGATTGAACTGATGGACAGGAGCCACACAAAATCACACAAACATGCGCACCTGTGCGCAGCCACACACACTTGAGTTCTTGCAGTTTCAGTAAAAAGGGCACTTTCCTGTGTTGGTCTGAGGAGCCAGCACCCCTGGTGGGGAGCAGTGAGCTCTGTACCTATCTGACACTGCGTTTTGACAGCTGAGTTCAGCATCCCTTGGAAATTTAATTTTAAAATGTGACTTAATCATTCAAGACTTCAAGAGTGCCCTGGAATTTATGCATCTCCCTTCATAATGCTACATCCCCGTTTAACCATACTGCAGCTTCAGAAGAGCAGGAGAGAAGCCTTCACTCCCCAGAAAAAGTTGTCAGAAAGACGTTATTTGGAGAGCATAGGATTTGGTGCTCACACACTTAGATAAATTCATTCTGTTCTCTACCCTGTACTGCATCCAAAGTGTAGATGTCTTAAGCTGAAGTAACTGAATCATTTGTCCAGTTGCCCAAGACACACAGGCCATCTCACATGTTCGTTTCCATTAGTACAAAAAGGTTCCAGAATTGGGCAGGGACAGGTCCTCTAACAACAGAGGACTGTGAAACCTAGTATTTCCCACCTTATATCCACTGCCGGCACCAACACACAAACCCAGCCAGGAGCCCCAAACCCCACGAGGTTGAGGAAACAATACTGCTCCTGGTTATCCTCCAAGCTCTTCTTCATATGCCTGAAAATCCTGAAGTAACACATCCAACCAAGTGCCAGAAGCCATGCTCCTTGTTGTGGCAAACAGGGCAGAGGGAAGAAAACAAACAAGTTAGTGAGCATGAATCCAGCTTCCAATAAGTGCAGACTCTTTCTTGGGAGGTTCAGTTAGATGAGAGTGGAGGATGAATAGGGTACTAATGGTTTTGCAGTTCCAGTAGCCCCTTTACTGTAGTGGGGCCAGGACAGGCCAGGAAACCCATCAGTCTGTTAAGTGCTGCGTGCAATACTAGCGCTCAGTATCTTCCATTGCTTGTGAACAAAGCAGCTCCAACATCTGCCAGGGGCACCAGGCATTAGTCATACCGGCCCTTAATCATCATATTCAACAAGGGACCCACCTGTTCAAAGCAAAAACAGGTAATTAGCCACGACAGTTACACAGGAATGGCAGTGCAGAGCCTGCTCT